>NW_007055749.1:339084-351523 GCF_000164805.1 Carlito syrichta | reverse complement strand
GTCTCACCAAGTTGCCCAGGTGAGTCTCAAACCCGCGGGCTCAGGCAATTCACTCACCTCAGCCTCCCAAAGTGCTGGGATTACAGGCTGAGCCACCGAGTCCAGCTAAGAGTGAATTCTTACTGTATATGCTCTGCCTTTTACGTAGGAGTATACTCAGCAAGATGGCTACAGGAACTTAACCTCTCTCAGCTAGGACCACTTGAGTTATACCTCCCCTCTTCCTTTCCTTCTCTTTCTGGTCCTTGCAGATCCCACAGTTGCCTGGAATTCCTTCTCACTCTGCCTCAATACTGGGCCTGCAACTAAGGAAGGAGTAGAAGAGAGAGAAACCGTCCTATCTTTCTGCACCCCTGCCCCAACTCCATTTATAGCTGCTCTCTACTTTCACCTCATTTATGACCTCTGTTCTGGTTAGTGACATTGTTGGACTCTATAGTTTTCAGTAGAACCTTTCTGAGGAAATGTAGATACGCTCTTGAACTATAGCTGAATCTGTGCCCACATCCGTGTGCCCCACCTATAAGCTTGTATCAACAATATGATTTATCCTGAGAGGCTACACTTGAGCCACACTGTATCAGGTTGACCTCTGGAAAGGCTGAAGACTAGGTAATTAAGGTCAGCACATGGGCACTTATTGCCTGTTTGACTAAAGCCAATAAAAACCTTTGATACAGGGCAAGGTCAAAGGAGCCCAGGAGTTTGAGACCAACCTAGGCAACATAGCAAGATCTTCTCTCTACGAAAAAATTAAAATATTATCTGGGTGTGGTGATGTGTGCCTGTAGTCCCAGCTATTCAGGAGGCTGAGGTGAAGGATCACCTGACCCCAGGAGGTCAAGGCTGCAATGAGCCATGATCCTGCCACTGCGTTTCAGCCTGGGTGATGGAGTAAGACTCTGATTTGGGGGGGGGGGGCAAAATACCTTAACACCATGGCTCAGATGAGCTTCCCGAGATTGTCAATACTTTGTACATGTTGTCACACATCATTGCTGGGAGAATTAAGGGCTGTCCATACAACTCCACCTGAAGTGAACAGTTGGAAGCTTGAACCTGGTCTCCTGGATTTCCCCTTATGTTCCTTTACTTTGCTCATTATTATTAATCTGTATCTTTTCACTGTAATAAACCATAACTATGAGTTAACTGCTTTTCTGAGTTCTTTGAGTCCTAGCAAATTATTGAACCTGAGGATGGTCCAGGGAACCCTGACATAGCTGTAATCAGTATATGTCAAGAATCAGACATTTTCCCATTAGTAAGAGCAGTTGATTTTCAGTGGGAGAGTAATAGAGTTTTATTGCGGGATAACGTGTGAGGCGTTAAAAAAGAATCCTGTGCTGCTATTACATGCTTTTCTTTCTTTCCTACCTCTGCAGGTCATAGCTACCCTAGAATCTCAATAAAGAGTAATTTAAAAATAAAGTTAGGGGCCAGGCATGGTGGCTCAAACCTGTAATCTCAGCACTTTGCAAGGACAAGGCAAGAGGATTGCCTGAGCCCAGAGGTTCGAGACCAGCCTGGGCAATATGGTAAGACCGCGTCTGTACAATAAATAAAAAAATTAGCTGGGTGTGGTAGTGCACGCCTGCAGTTCCAGCTACTTGGAAGACTGAGGTGGAAGGATCGCCTGAGTCCAGCACGTCGAGGCTGCAGTGGCCATGAGTGTGTCACTGAACTCCAGCCTGGGCAACAGATTGAGACCCCAACTCAAAAAAATAACAAAAATAAAGTTAGGGGAAAAAATTGTTTAATACAAAGATAGGTATTAGAGGTGAGGTAGGAATCATATAACCATATTTTGTATGGGCCTTATAACAGAGATTCCATAATATTTTGGTTTCAGGGCTGCTTTACACCTTTAAATTATATCTTTCTAATTAAAAAAATCAACACACTTGTTCTTGGGTCTGTAGTAATGTACATTAATGTGAATGGATACTTAAGCACTGGATTGAAGAGGTAATCAGTATGAGTAACATAGTATCCATGGAAATACCCACTACAGCTTTAGGATACTTGGATTAAAATGATTTCATGCAATTGCTTTATCCTGCTTTCTTGGGAACTTGGCAGTAACTTAGATTGTTTACCTAGAGTCTTAAAGGAAGGTCTCAGCGAACTAACTTTTTTGGTATGTTAATAGTGAAGGAAAGCATGCAAACTAAATGGACTGAAGGATTTATTAGGTTTTGTTATGCTTTTATTACTCTTGCACATTTGGGAAAAAGTAACTCATCAAAAATTCTACATTAATATGCTGACAGCTTATTTGGAATATTTCACATGTACAGAAATGAGCTATCTTTATGCAGAATAATAGAATTCTGAGTTATGTTTATTAACATCTCTTCAGGGATGCATTGTACTCCTGGGTTGCAGGTTAAGGGGAAGCTATAGTATCCTTTCTTACCAGTTTTACCTTTGATAGCTGTGCTTTTATATACAACAATATTAACAGGCAAATGTAAATTTTCTAAATTTGTATTTTCCTCAACATACTGTGAACATTTTGCTTTTCTCACTATCTGCAAATCAATTAGAAACTTTTTAAATTCCAAGAGCTTCTTTATGTATAGGCCAATCCCTGTCATTTAACACAGCATATAGCACACTGAATGAATAACTTTCACAACATTCAAGTACAAGTCCATTATTTATTAAATTGTTAAGTGAAACTGGTTTAAACATCTTTATAATAACTTTAAACATTATAACACAATGGTAGAAAGAAGTGACACAGAAAGCTCATTGGAAATCTCTAGGAATTGCTTTTTCCCAAAATTGTGTTCAAATTCTCAGAAATCAAAGAATTGAAACCTATTTCATCATTGTTTCTAAATAGCAGCAGAGGTTAGTAATATTCAGTTTCTCTGTTAGCAGAACTGCATCTTGAACCCTTGCTCTTTTCTCAGAAACTCTGGTGGTTAGTGAGATAGAGGATAATTCTAGGTCTAAGTACCCACTTTCTGCAAATTAGATAACTTACTTGCTGTCAACCTCACAATACTAGGAGCAGAGTTATCTGTGAGAAACCAAACACTAGATATTGTCAAATTAGTTAAAGGTCTGGTAACGTCTTGAGTATCTGGGTCACATTTTAGGATTTTTTTTTTTTTAAATAAAACTCAAAGGAGCTGGGCTCCGTGGCTCAGCCTGTAATCCCACGCCTTGGGAGGCTGAGGTGAGTGAATTGCCTGAGCCTGCAGGTTCGAGATCCACCTGGGCAACTTGGTGAGACCTCTTCTCTGTAATAAATCCAAAAATTAGCTGGGCGTGGTAGCGTGCACCTATAGTTCCAGCTACTTGGGAGGCTGAGGCAGAAGGATCCCCGGAGCCCAGCAGGTCGAGGCAGCGGTGGCCGGGAGCGGCCACTGCACTCCAGTCTGGGCAACAGAGTGAGACTCCAACTAAAAAAAAAATTAAAACTAAAAAAAAAAAAAAAAAAAAACAACTCAAAGGGAATGTAAGACAGATGACTTGAGGATGATTGAACTGCAAATGGCAATGATGGTGAGCATAAAAACGAGCCAGTCCACTTATAAATTTTACTTTGAACTAAACTTTGTAGGAGTTGTTGAAATAGGTACAAACAATACCTCACTGAAGAGTAAAACGGGGAAATCCACTTTCACAATTCCATGAGTGAATAGCAGCTGAAGGAACAAGCATTTATTGTCTATTAGACTAAATAACATATCTTAGTAAATCTCAGCAACTAGAAATGAGATTTTTTGCAGAGGTTGTAAACAATGCCATGCTGGCACAGCCATGTTTGGATTAAGGCAAAACAATTTAAGTTTTTAGGTTTTTTTGTTTTGTGTCTTGTTTGAGTCAGGGTCTCATGCTGTCACATAGGCTGGAGCGCAGTGGTATGATCAAGGCTCACCACAGCCTTGACCTCCTGGGCTTTGGCAATCCTTCCCCCTCAGCCTCTTGAGTGCTGAGACTATAGGTGTGCACCACCATGCCTGGCTAATTTTTTTATTTTTGTAGTGAGAAGGTCTTACTATGTTGCTGTGGTTGGTCTCAAACTCCTGGGCTCCAGGAGTCCTCCCTCCTCAGTCTTGCAAAGTGCTAGGATTACAGGTGTGAGCTACCACACCCAGCCAGTTTAAAGTATTTTTAAAGGTAAAAATGTTTGCAATTAGAAAGGAGTTTCAAAAAACATAGGTCTAGGAATTTGTAAAGAAGGGAGAATATAGGCAAAAATAGTGAGGGGTAGGGTTTTACTGGCCATTCGTGTGATTAAGAAATCTGGGCTTTGGTAGCTAGCTGGTTAGCAATTTCTGTTAACAAATAAAGAAACTGAATGCTGAGTTGACAGAATACTGTGAAAGTAACTGAAGGAAAAATCTGCTTCTGAAGATAATGGGGAGGCAGGGGAAAATCTCAGATTTTCTAAGATATCTAAGTGTCCTTTTGAGGATGTCATTTATTATATATACCAGGAACTTTACACTCAGAATTGTCACACATTACTCTTTCTGTTCACTTGTTCCCAGATGAGTACAGTTACCCCTAAGGACAACTAACATGCTTGGAATGTCAACTGAATCATGAGATTCATAAACTTGGAAGTGAGAGCTTTATTTCTCATGAAGGGTTGCAGCCTGCAGGGTGGCCATTCTGACTGGGAAGCATAGCCTCCAGTCAGAAACTGAAAACACATGAAGGAGGGGAAAAGAGAACGAGAATTTATGCTGAGCAGGGTGGCCAAATATATGTAGAAGGAGTCATGAATATTATGAAAGGAGAAATTAACGCATGCGCAAGTTAGCTTCATGCTTCACTATGACACTTGGGTTCAAAAAATGGCAGCTTTAGCATGATCCAAGGGTGTTTTTGGCCTTCTGACTTCAAAAGGTGAAGCAGAGGACAGAATACCCCTCCCCAGCTTGTTCTGTGCTAATTAGCTTTTCTATTTCTAGTATTTGCCACCACCCACCAGGGGTGTAGGTGTCTGGTGCAATCTGGTGCCATGTAAAAGATGCAAAGAATTGCACAGAAGTTAGACTGGAAAATATAGTTTATTTAAAAAGTAAGTTAGAGAGAGGGAGAGGAGATTCACCTCCCCAAGGCGAGGAAGGGGGCCAAAGCTCAAAGAGCACATGGCTACACAAGGGTCCAGTAAGGCAGTGGCGGCTGGCTGCTTGTGGTTGAGTCCTTTTAATCCTTCCCTTTGATGGGGGAAGGTTGTTAATGTGGTTAAGTGGTGGTCTGCTCCACTTCATCACAAAGAGGCAGGTAAGCACAGGTACTGATGTCAGGTGATAGACAACAGGCAGGTGGGGGGGGGGTTGGTCACATGATTGCTGCCATGGTGGTAGGGTCTTTGAAACAAAGGTCATAAAGGGCAGATTATGTTAACTTGGGTCTTATGAGTGGAGACAAATACTTGAAAGAAAAGCTAATTAGTACAAAACCTGGGGAGGGGGTTGTAAAACAATTATCAATAGGTACTTCTGAGAAACTGGTTCTGTCCTTGGATGGTGAATTAGAGGGTAAATTAAAGTGAACTGCTAGAAAAACATGAGATTTAGGCAATGTTAAAATGACCACTCAGTGAATTCCTTAGTCCCTATGTATCTGTCCCCACATCTTGTCTGCAAGTTTCTTTGGGCTTTTGTGATGATAATCTATAGACGGCTATAAGGGATTTGTTAATAATGACTTTAATAAGGAAATACAGCTACTTTGAGAAAGTCTGAAAAAAAATTTTAAAACATTCATTTGGAGACATGTAGTTAGGTTGTAGTTTATATTGTAGGAAATAACGAGAATTTAAAACAGGTAGCACTGGCAAGAGAAAACTGTCCCATTTGTTTATTTATTTTTATTGTAAGTCTGATATACTTTCACAATGATATGTCAAATGGTGGATCCCAGGTGACCTCCACTCTGGGCATGGTAGATTGACATTTGTCTACTTTTGATGGGAGGAGTGGGGTGGTACTGGCTTTCCACCTTTGACAAGGAAAATATTACCTTAAAGTTTAACAAAAATAATTAGTAATACTTTAAACAGAAAGTCATTTTGTTATCCATCCTATGTTGGATTAGTAATCCTCATGCCTGGAAGGAGATTTTAAAAGTCTTCAGCAATTTGGCACTGAAAAACACCATAGCTGATCACAAACTGCTGTGAGTGAAATCAATTTACCTCGTTTGCAGGCAGTTTAGGAGGGCGTGGGGTAGGCGTGGCTCTTGAGGCTTTTGTATCTTACCCCACCCCAGAGACTGAATGAAAACCTGAAGAGTTTAAGTATTAAAGGTTTTAAAAAACATGGATTTTTTTTTGTTGTTTGAGTAGGAATCTCACTCTGTTACCCAGGCTGGAGTGAAGTGGTATGCTCATGGCCACCGCAACCTCTACCTGCTGGGCTTAGGTGATCCTTCCACCTCAGCCTTCCAAGTAGGTGGAACTACTAGCATGCACCACCACACCCGGCTATTTTTGATTTGTTGTAGAGATGAGGTCTCGCCAGGTTGCTCAGGCTGGTCTCGAACCCCTGGGCTCAGGCAATTATCTTGCCTCCACCTCCCAAAGTGCTGGAATTACATGCGTGAGGCACCGTACCCAGCTTAAAACATGTATTTTTTAAAATTTTGAGCTAGTCTCACTCTGTCACCCAGGCTGGAGTGCAGTGGAACACTCATGGCCACCACAGCTTTGAGCTGCTGGTCTTAGGCAACCCTTCCGCCTCAGCCTTCCAAGTAGCTGGAAACATAGGTGTGCGCCACCATGCCTGGCTAATTCTTTGGCTTACTGTAGAGATGAGGTCTCATGAAGTTGCCCAGGCTGGTCTCGAACCCCTGGACTCAGGCAATCCTCTTGTCTCAGCCTCCCAAAGTGCTGGGATTACAGGTGTGAGCCGTCACAACTGGCCTCTATGATCCATTTTGAGTTAGTTCTTGTGGAGGATATGTCTGTGTGTAGATTCCTTTTTTAAAAAAATACATATATTTTTATGGATATCCAGTTGTTTCAGCAAGTTATTGAAAAGATTGTCTTTTGTTCATGGTATTGCCTTTGCTCCTTTGTCAAAGATTATTTGACTATATTTATGTGGATCTGCCTCTGGGCTCTCTATTCTGTTCATTGATTTGTCTATTATTTTACCAGTACCACACTGTCTTGATTACTGTAGTTTTAAGCAAGTCTTGAGGTTGGCTGCTGTCAGGTCCTCCAACTTTGTTCTTTTTCGATATAGTTGGTCAGTCTAGGACTTTTACCTTTCCACATGAAGTTTAGAATCATTAGGTTTATAGCCACAAAACATCTTGCTGGGATTTTGTTGAATCTATCGATCAAGTTGGAAAGAACTGCCACTTGACATATGACATCTTGGCAAGTGTTCCTATCCATGAACACGGAATATCTTTTATTTAGTTCTTTGATTTCTTTCATCAGAGTTTTGTCATTTTCTCCATATGGCTCTTGTGCATATTTTGTTTCTTTTATACCTAACAAAAGAGGTTTTAAATTTAAGTATTTCATTTTTGGGAGTGCAAGTGTAATGGTACTGTGTTTCTAATTTCATGTTTTCATTGCTGATATTAAGAAATTTTTGAATATTGACCTCATATCTTGTAACCTTGTTAAAATCACTTTAGTTCCAGATTTTACTGTTGACTCTTTTGGATTTTCTACATAGATAATCATGTTGTCTGCAGAGAAAGACAGTTTTATTTCTTTCTTCCCAGTATGTATACCATTTATTTTCTTTACTTATCTTATTGCTTTAGCTAGGACTTCCAGTATGATGTTGAAAAGGATTGTTGAAGGGGCATTCTTACCTTGTTTCTGATCATAATGGAAAAGCCTCTGTCACCACTAAGTATGATGTTAGCTGTAGGGTTTCTACAGATACTGTTTATCAAGTTGAAGAAGATCCCTTCTACTCCTAGTTTGCCGAGAGTTTTTATCATGACTGTAGGATTTTGTCAAATGTTTTTTCTGCATCTGTTGATATGAGAATTTACTTTTTTAACCTCTTGGTGTGATAGATTACATTAATTTGTTTTCAAATGTTGAATCAGCTTTGCATGCTTGGAATAAAACCTATTTAGTTGTGGGATATAATTTTTAAAATACATTTTAAAATTCAGTTTGCTAATATTTTGTTGAGGATTTTTGCATCTATACAAATAGACACAAATGTCTTTTGTGTCTACAAAAGAGATATTCATACATCCCAGAGAGGTATTGTAGTGTTGTTACAATGTTTCTGCCTGGTTTTGACATTAGGGTAATGCTGGCCTCATAGAACGCATTAGGAAGTATTTCCTCTGCTTCAATGTTCTGGAAGAGATTGTAGATCATTGGCATACTTTCCTCAAATGTTTAATAAAATTCAGTAGTGAATTCATTTGAGCCCAAAATCTTTTCAATAAATTTGGAAAAATTGTTTTTAAAACTTTCTATAAAAACATTGTTTTGTATTTTAGAAGTCCAAAATGAACAACTGTGACTTCAGGTTTAGGTGTTTACTGTCTAAAATATGCTTCTCAAGAACAGGTTCTAATGTAAGCAAGTGATATTGGCATCCAGTCATAATTTGAGCTTGCTCTTGAGTTTCTAAGGCTATCTCCACAGACTTAATCTCACTTAAGACATAGAAAAGGACAATAGTGTAATTAGATTATTTACTGGTTATGTTAACATAACCAGTTAACAGGGTGCAACATGGCAACACAGCATTACTGGAGACAGAATATTGATATAGAGTTTAGTTGGGTGGATTTGGGTCCAACAGCAGTTGAGAATATAAACTTAAGTCTCAGGTTGACTAGTCCCTCCTTCTGTGATAGCCCCAGAGTTGCCCACTTCACCCACTGGAAAGGGAGCTACTCTTGACTGCACTTCAAGTTCCTCTCACTCAGCTTGGGAACCCCCAGAGGTCTTTCTTCTGCAATGCAGTGACTGTCTTTTGTGGTCTACTCATGTGTCCCCGCATGCAGCGGGACCAGGGCTGGGCATTCTGCATAGCCTAGGGTGAGTAAATAGGTATGTGGAAAAAATTGTTCTGAATCATATATAAGTTGTCACCTCTTGCTATAGTTTGGATGTTTGTTTGCTCCAAATCTCATGTTGAAATTTGATCCCCAATATTGAACGTGGGGCCTAATGGGAGGTGTTTGAGTCACGGAGGTGGATATCTCATTAATAGATGAAGGTCCTCCCTGGGGAGGGAGGAGTGAGTTCTTGCTCTCTTAGTTCCTTCAAGAGCTGGTTGTTAAAAGAGCCTGGTACCTCCCCTCTGGTTCTCTTGCCATGTGATCCCTGCCAACTGTCCTTTGCTTTCCACCATGAGTGGAAGCAGCCTAAGATCATCACCAGAAGCAAATGCTGGCACCAGGCTTCTTGAATAGTCTGTAGAATCATGAGCCAAATAAACCTCTTTTCTTTATAAACTGTCTGGCTTCAGGTTTTTTAAAAATTTTTTTTAAATGGCAACATTAAATGGATTAAGACATCCCCATCACTACTTGTTGGTAAGGGTCTTTCTCCCAGGCCAGCAACTGTCATAGTTCCCACCATTCTCTATGAACTCAGTATATACTTAGTGAACTGATGCTCCCAAAAATATTTATGTCAGAAAGAAGAAGCTTGGCGGGCACAGAGTGAGAACAACAGAGATTGGGTAGCTATGGGAAGAGGTTAGTGACTGCCTGTTCCCTACCAAGACAGCCTGTGTGGAATGGAAGGAGCAAGTGGGTCAAAGAATAGAAACCATATCTTTCCAGACAGGGAAAATGGATTGGAGATTGACAGGCTTCTCCTGGAGTCAGGACAGCTGGGAAGAAATGAATAGGGCAATGGTATTTGGAAATTACATCAAGATCAGTCCAACTGCAACTGTTACAGATTTAAACATTCATTTAGCCCAGATCAATCTGATTACCCTCCAGACCTATTGCCCATTTCACTAAAGGGAACTACCATTCACTCTATGAACCTCTTCTCTCTCTTCACCCCCAAATCCAGTTCATCTGCAAGTGTCCTCCATTTTCCCTTCCAAATATATCTCCATATATCTCTGTCTTCATTGCCACCTTTCTTTTTTTTTGAGTTGGAGTCTCACTCTGTCGCCCAGACTGGAGTGCAGTGGCCGCTCCCGGCCACTACAGCCTCGACCTGCCGGGCTCCGGCAATCCTTCTGCCTCTACCATGTACGGCTAATTTTTGATTTATTGTAGAGATGAGGTCTCGCCAAGTTGCCCAGGCGGGTCTCGAACCCACAGGCTCAGGCAATTCACTCACCTCGGCCTCCCAAAGCGCTGGGATTACAGGCTGAGCCACCAAGCCTGGCCTCATTGCCACCTTTCAATCCAGGTCTGTATAGATTCACAAATCCTTAACTGGAACCACTGCATCCAGATGTGTTTTGAAATTGATAAATGTTTGGAGTTTAGATCAGTAATACATAAAATACACAATACTCTCAGTGGATGTCTAGGACAGTACCACATAATCAAATACATTAATATTTCTGTAACAAAATTTATGGATATTCACCCAGCCCCAGATAATTATCATTTGGAATCCCATGTTCATCTACTTTTTGTATCTATATTCCTGAAAATTATTTTTTAGGTTTAAAAAAATTATAAAAAATGGTATCAAGCTATTTGTAACCTTTTGGGATGTAATTATTTTCACTTTATATTACTAAGAGTTATCAGCAGTATTGTATGTTGATGTAGTTCATTTATTTTGTCTGGTGAGTAATATTTCATTATGTGAATATATCATAATTTATTCATCCTCTTGGTGGGTAGAACGACATAACATGGATTTAATATACCCAATGAGCAGTCATTTTAACATTGCCCAAATCTCCTGTTTTTCTAGCAGTTCACTTTAATTTACCCTCTAATTCCCTATCCAAAGGACAGAGCCAGTTTCTACAACGCCCTCCCCAGCTTGTTTTGTACTAATTAGCTTTTCTATTTCAAGTATTTGCCTCCTCTCAAGTTAACCTAATCTGTCCTTCATGACCTTTGAGACACAGACAGACCCCACCCACCATGGCAGCAATCATGTGACTAACCCACCCATCGACCTCCATCACCTGACATCATCAGTACCTGCTCTTGCCTGCCCCTTTGTGATGATGTGGAGCAGACCACCACTCAGTCACATTAACGACCTTCCCCCATCAAAGTGAAAGATTAAAAGGATTCAACCACAAGCAGCCAGCCACCATCGCCTTACTAGACCCTGGTGTGGCCATGTTTCCTGGCTTTGGCTCCTTCCCTACTTTGGAGAGGTGACTCTCCTCTCTCTTCTCTTTTCCAGCCCTAGTCTCTTTATGGGGAGAGATAAGGTGCATGGATCCTTTTCTCTGCTACTCACTCATAATCTTATTGCCCACGAAGAGCTACATCAAATGAACTTCTCCCTGTCGCCTCAGCCTTGTCCGCCATCTTTACTGGTGAGTCTAATTGCTCATCTGGTCAGGAATGGATCCAGGAACAGCTCTGAGAGGCTGCCCTTTCTCTCTAAGTTCATTTGGGAGCACAATACTGGGGCCCGGGGCCCCCTGTGGAAATCTTGTTCAAGTCACCCAAGTGTGTGGTTTGGAGCAGCTCTAGCGTTGGAGCCCCTTCCCTTGACAGCGAAGGGGAGACAAGGGGATGCCCTTTTCTCACTCATTTCCCACATACTCAGGCTGATTCCATCGATCCTCTGCCTGGGATGCTGGCTGAGGGCACAGATGTTTCTGTTTTTTTTTTTTTCTGGGGCCCAGGGCCCTCTGTGTTCTCTCTCTTTTGGCCTCTCAGGGACTGTTCTTAACATCAATCCCTCTTCCCCCTCTAGGATTACTCTCATGGAAAACTCACGATGGAGTGGCTAAGGCCTCCCCGCATTGAAATGCATTCTAAAAGGTCTCAGGACCCTCTCATTAAAAAGGAGGCATCTGCCCTAAGCGTCTCCTTAATACCGGCTAGACAACCAAGAGATGGGCCCAAGGCGGGTCCCTTGTCTCTGATACTCTCCTTTAGCTTGACCTCTATTGCTGTGACCAGGGCACAGGGTCCAAGGTTTTCAAAATGGCATGCCACCCGAACCCCTTGTTCTTCCTGTGGCATGCTCCTTTTAATTCCTTCTTTGATTACTTTATCCCCTTCCTGTTTTCCCTCAGCAACTCAGATGCTGACCCAGTTGGCTTAACTTCTGTCTCTCATCATCTGCTTTTGCCACTCTACCCTCTGTCAGTTTCCCTTCTGCTCTTCCTTCTTCCCCTCTACCTCCACCTGAGGAGGAGGGGCCAGAGTCTATGGCTGTGAGTTGAAATGCCTGACCCTAGCCTCCAGCCTCCCTCTCCTGCCCTCCCCCACGGCCTGATAACCCCTGGCTGCAGCAAGTCAAGCCGTGGTCACAGCCTTCCCCCCTCCCCCACTCTTTCTCCACCGTGTATTCTTG
>NW_007055749.1:235396-339064 GCF_000164805.1 Carlito syrichta | reverse complement strand
CCATGCGCCACCACGCCCGGCTGATTTTTTGATTTATTGTAGAGATGAGGTCTCGCTGCCCAGGCGGGTCTCGAACCCGCGGGCTCAGGCAATCCACTCACCTCAGCCTCCCAAAGGCGCGGGATTACAGGCTGAGCCACCGAGCCCAGCTGGCATGCTCCTTTTAATTCCTTCTTTGATTACTTTATCCCCTTCCTGTTTTCCCTCAGCAACTCAGATGCTGACCCAGTTGGCTTAACTTCTGTCTCTCATCATCTGCTTTTGCCACTCTACCCTCTGTCAGTTTCCCTTCTGCTCTTCCTTCTTCCCCTCTACCTCCACCTGAGGAGGAGGGGCCAGAGTCTATGGCTGTGAGTTGAAATGCCTGACCCTAGCCTCCAGCCTCCCTCTCCTGCCCTCCCCCACGGCCTGATAACCCCCTGGCTGCAGCAAGTCAAGCCGTGGGCACAGCCTTCCCCCCTCCCCCACTCTTCTCCACCGTGTATTCTTGGAAAGCCCATTCAGGTTTCCACCATGGCTTAACTGGTCTCCCCTCAGAGGTGGCTGGGATAATAAGATATTAAAGTTCATGTTTTTTCCTGTGATACATCTCTCTCAAATTAAATCTAAACTAAGACTATCAATGTTCTTCCCAGACAAATGTAAAGGGATCATGTGTTAATTAATCCTGTAAACTTGCAAAAAAAAAAAAGGCAATTGTCATTTTAATCTGCTTTTCTAACCAAACTTGCAAGTGCTCTAGTAAAATCTTAATTCCAACTTTATCATGGGCTGAAACATTAGTGCTAAATAACACCAGCATTTGTTATGTCTGGCTTGCTAGAGTTGTTTTATAAAAAGAAAGTTAAGTCACTTTACTAAGCCTAGTACTTCTCCTGCCAGACAGACAAATATTGGGTACTCTTTAGGCACAATGAGGATAGGAGCTGATCACTCCCACCTAATTGTCACACCTCACCACTAAGACTGTAATTTAGTAATTTATAAAGGGTTTTCACAAATTTACCTGTTCATAATTAGAAATAAATAGGGGCAGATCATTTCACATCCACGTAATCTGTTTGCTCTAAAGGATTTTATATCAGACTGTTACAGACAGAAAAATGGTCAAAAGTTTCATATCTATAGCCACTTACAGGAAAACTTTTGAGGTTTTTTCTTTTCTTTCTTTTTTTTTTTTTTTGAGTTGGAGTCACTCCGTCACCCAGACTGGAGTGCAGTGGCCACTCCCGGCCACTGCAGCCTCAACCTGCTGGGCTCCGGAGATCCTTCTGCCTCAGCCTTCCAAGCTGAAACTACAGGCATGTGCTACCACACCCGGCTAATTTTCTGATTTATTGTAGAGATGAGGTCTCGCCAAGTTGCCCAGGTGGGTCTTGAACCCACGAGCTCAGGCAATCCACTCACCTCGGCCTCCCAAAGCGTGAATTACAGGCTGAGCCATCGAGCCCAGCCTGAGGTTTTTTTTTTCAGCTGAGATGTTAGAGGAGCAGCAGGGTGCCAACATGGAGGGCGGCAGAACCAGAGGGCCAAAAGAGGCATCTCAATTGGCAATCACCATTAGTGACAAAATTCCAACTGCCCATCAGAGACCTGGTAAGAACGAATCTAAAGGGAATGGTGTCCGTTGCTGTGGGTATAGTCTGCAGGGGCTAAAAGCATAGTTGCCTCAAAGAGGCCTAAGCCTCCTGGATCTTGTCCAATATGCAGGCCAGAAAGCCATTGGAAAGCAGGTGCACTCTCTTCTGAAGAGAGAACACCTAGCTCAGAAATACTAGCCACTTAGGGAGGCCTGGGAAGTCTGCTAAAGTGCCTGGCACTGGCTCACCATCACCTCAAAGCCCTCCAGGTGGATATTAGGGCGCTAGTCCCAGCTACTGGGGAGTCTGAAGTGGAAGAATCACCTGAGCCCAGAAGGTGAAGGGTGTGGTGAGCTGTGATCCTCCCACTGCACTACAGCCTGGACAACAGAGACCCCCAACTCAACAACAAAAATGGATCATATAACAATGTAAAACACAAAACCATAATAGTCCTAGAGGATTACATAAGAGAAAAATCTAGAAGACTGGGATCGGTGTTGACTTCTTAGATATAAAAACGTTTGATCCATAAAAGTAGTAATTGATATGCTGGACTTCATTAAAATTAAAAACATTTGCATTCCAAAAGACATCATGAAGAGAATAAAAAAGTAAACCAAAGACTTGGAGAAGATATTTGCAAAAGACATCTGATAAAGGACTGTTATCACAAATATACAAGAACACTTAAAACTCGGCAATAAGAAAACCCAATATAAAAATGGGCAAAACATCAGGTAGGGTGGTATGTACCTGTATTCCCAGCTACCCGGGAGGCTGAGGTGGGAGGATCGCTTGAGTTCAAGATGCCTCGGCAACATAGCAAGGTCCTGTCTCAAAAAAAACCCAAAAACAAACCAAAACTGAATAGGCACCTCACTGGACATCCAAACAAACAAATGGACAATCAGATTTAAAAAGGACTGTACACACAGACTTTGTACAGATGGCAAATAAGCATGTGAAAAGATACTCAATATCATAAGTCATCAAGGAATTTCAAACTAAAAAAAAAAAAATGAGATACTACTAGACTCTTATTAGAATGGCGGAAATCCACAACACTGACACTAGCAAATGCTGGGGAAGATGTGGAACAACAGGAAGTCTCATCATTGCTGGTAGGAATGCAGCATGGTACCATCACTTCTGGAAAACAGTTTGGCAGTTTCTTACAAAACTAAACATACATTTAACCATGTGCCCCAACAATCACGCTCCTCAATATTTACCCAAATGAGGTGAAAACTTGTGTCCACACAAAAATCTGCACATGAGTGTTCATAGCAGCTTTATACCTAATTGCCAAAACTTGAAAGGAAGCAAGATATCCTTCAAAAGGTGAATGGAAACATAAACCATAGTACATCCATTCAGACACTGAAATATTATTCAATACTAAAAAGAAATGAGCTACCAAGCCATGAAAAAACTTGAGGAAACTTAAATGCATATTTGTAAGTGAGACGATTTACAAATCTTTCACTTTATGAAAGGCTTTATGATTCCAACTATATAACATTCTGGAAAATGCGTAACTATAGAGACAACAAAAGATCACTGGTGCCAGGATAGATAAGGAGGATTCAATAGGTGGCACACAGAGAATGTTTAGGGCTGTGAAACTATTCATACTGATGAATATATGCCATTATACACTGATAAAACCTGTGGAATGTACACTACCCAGGGTTAACCACAATGTAAACTACAGCCTTTAGATGATAATGATGTGTCAGTGTAAGTTCACAAATTATAACAAATGTATCATCTTGCAAGGAATGGTGGTAGTTGGGAAGGCTGTGAATGGGGTGGGAGCATAAGAGAACTCTGTACTTTCTGCTGAGTATTGCTGTGAACCTAAAACTGCTCTAAAAAAGTCTGTTATCAGCCAGGTGTGGTGGCACATGCCTGTAATCCCAGCACTTTCGGAGGCCAAGGTTAAAAGACTGCTTGAGGCCAGGAGTTCAAGACCAGCCTGGGAAATAGTGAGACCTTATCTCTACAAACAACAGAATTAGCCAGGCATGGTGGTATGCACCTGTAGTCCCAGCTCTTCTGGAAGCAGAGGGGGAGGGGTTGCCTGAACCCAGGAGGTCAAGGCTGTGGTGAACCGTGATCATGCCACTGCACTGGGTGACAAAGTGAGAGCCCCAGCTCAACAATAACAAGCAAAATAAAGTCTATTTAAAAAAAAAGATAACCAAAACAAAAATAACCATGTTAAGAAGAAAAAAAGGCTGTTAGCAGGGGTTAAAATGGTTGTGGAAGTGGAGGACAGATGAGTCAAGCAGTGGAGCCATTGACTCCAGCAAGTAGAGTCCTAGTTACTAAGAGGCTAAGATGGGAGGGTCGCTTGAGCTCAGAAGTTTGAGGTTGCAGTAAGTTATGATTGCACCGCTACACTTCACCTAGGGTGGCACAGCAAGACATTGTCTTTGAAAAAGGAAAAAGGCGAATGAGGAGATGGACCTTATACGGGACCAATAACAATAAAATGTCTTGAGAAGACGGACCTCATACTGGACCAATAACAATAAAATGTCACGAAATGAAAAGCGAGTTTATCGCAGCGCTTTCATCCAAAAGAAAAAGGGATTCTGTGCATGTGCTTTGTAATCACAAATTAAATCAGGTTTAACATCAGGTAATTTTGAGTCTGTCTTCGGGTGTTCACATTTTGAACACATCCCTTACAAGTAAGAAATCAGCCCCCATAATAAGGTGAAAACAACAATCTGAATTCAGATTTTCTATCACACACACCCACACAAAAACCGTGTTTTATACCTCTCCCCAGCTTACTCTGTAAACACTAAAATGCCTATTCTCTGCACGCATGCATTGGACTTGAAGTCTAAGGATGGGCCTTTCCTGCGCTCATTGCCTCACGCTTGCTGCCGACAGGTGGCGTTAGGGCACAATAACATTTGCTCTGCTTTGCGCATCTAGGAAGCGCAGCGGAGCGCGGTCGTCGGACTGCCAGCTTCGTCTATCATCGATTTCCACCACTTTACTTCCCAAAGACCGCCGGAGGAAAAGGCTTAAAGTCTCTTGAGATTTTCCTGGGCAGGAAGACCTCCTCATAACAAGAACCAGGCGCAAATCTTACCAACTTGAAAGTTTCCGACAGGGAGGATGGTCCGATTTGAGGATTAAACCTAACTCTGGGGCCCTATACGGACGTCCAGGAGACAGGAAATACAACGCCGTGGCCACCACCGCCTAAAGGTCTGGCCTCACGCACAGCTCGGCAGCGGTGTGACCACCGGGACAGCCTCGCCACCAGCCAGGTCCACGCCATCTTTTCCGAATCCGAAGCCTCGCCTTTTCCTCACGGCGGCGCCAGGCGGCGCAGCAGGACGGCGCAGAGCTGCGCGTGCGCACCCGGCAGACCGCGTCCCGGAGACGTTCCCGGCCTCCTTCGGTCTCCCCGAGCAGCATGAAGGCCGCCGAGGACTCCGCAGGAACCGGCAGCGAAGGCCCGCGGAAGCTGGGACTCTGCGTCCTCTGCGGGCTGCCCGCAGCAGGAAAATCAGCCTTCGCACGCGCGCTTGGCCACTGGCTGCGGCGGGAGCGGGGCTGGGCCGTCGGCGTCGTCGCCTATGATGACGTCATGCCGGACGCGTCCTTCGACGGGGCCAGCGCGCCGCCTTTGGTGAGTGCGAGGGGCGGGGCCCGGGCTTGGCTCGCCAACCGCGGCGTGCCGGCGGCGCGTCGAGGCGGCGCTGTGCTGTGTCGCGCGCACGCCGGAGACTTAGTAGACAGTGCCGCGCCTGGAGGAGAGGCAGGCGTTCCGGAAAAGTGGAGCTGGGTTAGCGTCCTTATTGCAGCTAGTGAGCGACTTGGCTGTCGAAATGTATCGGTAAATAGTTAGGAAGAAAGCGTTTTGGAATGGTGCGTGTTGGCGGTAGTGGAAAACTGCCTGGGGAAGGGGAACACACTTCATCAACAAGGTACCTGCACAATGAACGTCTGTATACCTAATCCTGAATTGTATCCCACGTTTTAAAATTAAAACATTTCTAAAAAAGATTGGTGCATGCTAGAAGTTTATATGGATATTTGATGCATATGTATGTGCACCATATATATAGTATAGAGTATGTTTTATATATACGGTATATTCTATGCAGCGGAGTCTCAAGACAGGATTAGGTTCTGAAGTCTGCATACAAGGTGGAAATCCCCTGGAGCCAAATGTACTCTTGAGAATCCCTTGGGAAGTTTCTCTTGAGGAAAAGAAAAGAATCTCGAAATGTTCCAACATAGCTAGTTTAACATCTAGCTACAGGTGTGTCCAGATTTTGTGGGGCTTGACGTTTATGAAATTTGAGGAACTCTCTTTAAGAAAAATAATACCAATTATAAAATTGCTAGGGACCCTCCCAGAATGATAGAAAGAGGCTGTACAAACGAAGGATCAGTTTCTGAAGCTTAATGTTTTACTCGTCTCAGTAAATTTGCTTCTGGAAAAGGTGGCTCTTTCTTAGTTGGTCGCCAGGGGAAATAATAGGCTTGTACTGTATTTAGGGACAGTATGTTCCAAGTACATACTTCTCATTAAACCCTCAACTCACACTCATCACACAAGAAGCATTCTCTTGGAGAAGCTTATGGAAACTGCGACCACTGGGAGAAGAGTGGATTCAAGTCTCCCAGCTCATGCGCACTCTAGAGAAAATACTCTTTGAAATATTCTGAAATCTAAAAATTGATTTTGTTTAGTGCCTGATGTAGATGAATGTACATAAATCAAATACAAATATAATGTGAATCCACTCTGTGAGGATATGCAAAAATACAGTATATTTGTTGCCTGGATAAGTTCCGGGCCTCCCCTGCAAAGTTTATTTAATTCCTCATTCTTGGATGTGAGGTAAATGCAGTATCAGGGTAGTGCAGGAATTACAGAGATGATAGTATTTTCACCACTCAGGAGGAAACTCAAAGTTATTGATAGGGATTGTTGTATTTTCTGGCTTTTCCCTCATTTTTATGATATATTTTTTCCACCCTTTCCCCTACAGACAAATGCCATAGGACTCATCTGGTTACCATCATTAGAAAATCTTACCTTTTAGGAAGAGATGTTGTTCCATTTTAGCGGGTTTAGCTGATGTATGTGTGTGTTGCTTGTGGCGTAATCTCAGTGATGTGGTAAGACATGGACAGGCAGGTGAGAGACTTCCATCTCCTGTCCTGTTTTCCCTCCAGCTTTGACTTAACTACATCAGTGCTCTTGACAGCCTTTGACCAACACAAGATTACTTGTAGTCTCACACTACTTCTTTTCTTCCCCTTAATCTGCCTCATCATCTTTTCCCATCTCACAATAACTCATTTGTTAGCCTGAAGTCTTTTCATCTTAACCCAGGGACCTTGCAGCTGATATTTTTGCTGTGCTGTCTGCAACCTTTCTCATTTCAAGGGCAAACCTGCATTGTTACGTCTTAGCTAGACTGTTTATTTTGGGAAGATACTGATTTTGGCTCCACCTTACTTGGATGGTAAATAACTTATTTCATGTATTCTCTCATTCAGTTTTTCATCCTTATCTGTATTACCTGTTAGGTTCCAGACTCTCTCCTGGAGCTGAGAACGCAGTGGACTAGTAATCTGGCAGGGAGATAGACAAGTGCAAACAAATGCCTAAACAGTATAAGTCCTTTTAGCCCTGCTAGAGTGGAGCCATAATATGTACAAAAGGGATGTCATGATAGACAAGGGAGGGGCCGAGCTGCCTCCACATGGTTGGGTACTCTTGCCACACTAGCATCCTTAAGCAGGAGTTTTTCGAGGAAGAAGGAACATGTATATGAAGGCATGAGAAACCAGGTGTGTTAGAGAACTACAAATGGTTCAGTACCATGACATTTTCATATGGGGCAGGGTGTGATACCTACTGGCCTAATATGAATTGCAATTCTTTGGTTTCTTCTAGCCATCCCAGTGGAAATTGCTTCGACAGGAACTGTTGATGTACCTGGAATACTTCTTGATGGCTGTCATTAATGGGTGTCAGGTGACTGCCCCACCCAACAGGACTGAAGCCATGTGGGAAGATTTTATAACCTGCTTAAAGGATCAAGATCTGATATTTTCTTCAGCACTTGAGGCCCCGTCTTGCTACCTCTTAACGAAAACTGCCCTTTCTAGACCTTTGTTTTTGGTTTTAGATGACAACTTTTATTATCAAAGTATGCGATATGAAGTCTACCAGCTGGCACGGAAATGTAATTAAAACATTTTTTTTTTACATGTGGAGACATTTATTTACATATCAAAATCACTACTGTCTTCAGTGAGAATTTAACTGGATTAGGAGGTTTATATGAATTTACTTAACTTTAAAAGCTAACTGTTCAGTACTACAAGTGGAGTTTTTCCTACTGCAGTTGGCATAATATAATATATATTTATTTCATATTTTGGGAAAATAGTACACCAGTAATTTTGTGGTTTTTAAACTGTTTTCAGATTCGTTAGGCTTTTGCCAGGTCTTTTTAGATTGTCCTCTTGAGACCTGTTTGCAGAGGAATGGCCAGAGACCACGGGCACTGCCTGCTGAGACCATCCACCTGATGGGAAGAAAGATAGAAAAGCCCAACCCTGAGAAAAATGCTTGGGAACACAACAGTCTCATAATTCAGAATCTGCCATGTGCCTCGGAAGTCAGGTATTCAACTCAATGCTTTACCTGTAATGGTAAATTGATCTTCACACGGCTTTGGGAGAGATACTATTTCCTTCTTTGGATGGAAAACAAAACTGAAATGGGAACATGTAGTTTGTCCAGAATCACTAAACTTGTGACAGCTAAACTTGTGACGGGATTTGAACCCATGTTCGTTTGCAAGCATCTGTCTTAACTGTTAGGATTATACTGCCTTCCGGAGGCTGGAGCGGGGAATTCAGAGAACACATCTTTGATGCTCTTGCTAAAATAGTGTAGTCTAAGTAGATTGTCTGGGTAGTTTTTGTATATAAAGAAATATGTGGCAGAATAGAACTGATACCGGGTCCAGATTCACCTTAGAGCATGCCGTAGATACACGGCTTGAACATATGAGGCTTGTGGGCTGTGTTGTCTAACGCAGTGGTCCCCAGTGTTTTTGGCATCTGGGACTGGTTTTGTGGAAGACAATTTTTCCGTGAACGTGGGGGTGAGGGGAAGAGGAGGGGGAGATCTTCAGGCATTAGAGTCTCATAAGGAATGCCCCACCTAGATCCCTTACATGCACAATAGGGTTCACAATAAGGGTGTGCGCTCCTCTGAGAAGCTAATGTCGCCGCTGACTGGACAGAAGGTGGAGCTCCAACCACTCGCTGCTCACCTCCTGCTGTGCCCTGTTTGGGGACTCCTGATCTAAGCATTTCATTTGTGAAATATGTCATGAGAGTTCTAGAGCAGCACATTTCTAACAGAAATTTTACTGATGATGGAAATGTTCTGTATTTGGACTATCTGATATGGTAGACGTTAGCCATATTGAACTATTGACTGAGCACCTAAAAGTAGCTAGTGCAATTGATGACTTGAATTTATCATTTAATTTTAATCCATTTAAACTTAAATAGACTCACATGGCTAGTGGCTATTGTAATGGATAGCGCAGCTCGAAGTATATTGCCCACATTTTCTTAGTTCCTGTCTTTTGTCCTTGGGAGACTGGCAGTTTTTAAAAAGTTGAATTTTTAGCTCATTGCTCAAGTTTCCAGGGTATGGCTTCCATGCATTTAAAAAAATTAGCATACTAGAAGAACCCCCAAAAAACAAAAGTTGGAATCAGTAACTATTGTTTAGACAGTTTATGAAATAAACTACTGGTGAGGTTTCTGATTTTAACTTGTCTTAATATCCTGAAACTTTGAGCAAGCACATAAACCAGTTGATTGCTATTTTTTCTGGAGTACTTAAAATTGCCTCCTTCGGAAGTAAATGGCTAATTGAGACACTGAGACATCTCATGAGATTGGCATAAGGTCATCATCACTGCTCAGAGACCCATGAGAACCAGTCCTTGCTAGAAGCAAGGATAGTGTGAGCTGCTCTAGTGTCACGCCAGCCCTTACCATAATCTGTAGTTTTGTCTTGCTCTTGAGAACCTGGTCACCTGTGCTCGTATCCAAAATAGTCGTAGCGTAACCGTAAAGGGGGTCTGGTGATTCTGTTTGAAAGTTGAAAGATGATCTGATAAATGATCTTTCCCAGGCTTCCATGAAATAATAGCAACAGCTATTTAATGCATACCATGTACTGGTCATGTTTTGAAATTTAAATGTTTTGTTTTGTTTGGTCTGGGTTTGTTTTTTTTTTTTTTTTGAGTCAGACTCTCTGTCGCCCAGGCTGGAGTGCAGTGGTACACTCATGGCCACTGCAGCCTCAACCTGCTGGGTTCAGGTGATCCTTCCGCCTCAGTCTTCCAAGTAGCTGGAACCACAGGCATGCACCACCATGCCCGGCTAATTTTTTTATTTATTGTAGAGACAAGGCCTCACCAAATTGCCCAGGCTGGTCTCAAACCCATGGGCTCAGGCAATCCTCTCACCTTGGCCTCCCAAAGTGCTGGGATTACAGGCGTGAACCACTGCACCTGACTTGAAATGTAAATATTTATTTATAAGCTATAAATTTGTTATAAACTGTATTTATTTATAAACTGCAAATAAATAAAAGGATTAAAGAGTAAATTTATTTTTAACTGTAAAAACTATAGCTCATATTTTAACATTTTGTTAATTTAAGTTTTGGGTCACATTGGGAACGGTGTCTCTAGTTCCTTTTGAAATTCTTTTCCAGAATCTTCATAAGGTTATAGTTTCCTTAAAAAAGTATTTGCTATGCATTACCTCTTATGACTGTAGACAGAACAAAAGGGCATGGATATGAGAATTCTAAATAGTCACTAAGGCTCAAATTCTCTCTCAATTCTGAACACTTTATATGTATGGTCTTATTCCACCCTCACAATAATCCCTTAAGGGTAGAAACTATTATCCCCATCTTATAGATGGAATAACTGAGGCCTAGGTAAGTAATACATAAAGGGCAGAGCCAATATGTAGACCCGGTGTAGTCTCACACTTTTCAGTGTGAAAAAAATCATCTTGAGGTTGAGATTTAACTTGATAAGCTCACTGGCTTAGAATTTTTTAGTGCTACCCACGTGTTCTGAGTCAAATTCAAACTTCTTACCATAACTTACGTGTTCTAACCATCCCTGATTAACTCTCCAATTTCATATCCTACTGCTCTCCCTTTTTCAACCAAACCAGTACTCTCTGTTCCACGAACACAAGCAGCTTATTCTTGCCTCAGAGCCTTTTCACTTGCTGCCCTTCTCACTCGTTCACCCTTGACGGCCTCCACTGACCACCCTAACCAAAGTAAAGAATGTTATTTGGGCTTTCGAGTCACTCTTACCATTATCATTTTGCTTATTATCTTCACTCACTTATCCATTTATCACTGTCCGAAATTATTTTTTCGCACATGGAATCGATTTATCTATCTCTTCCCATTATGTTATCAGGCTTGAAGGAAGCAGGGATCTTGGTACACCCCTAGCTTAGCACAATTTCACACAGTTGTACAGTATTTTTCATATAAGACCATATTCAGTATTTGTTAAATGAATTTTACTTCAATCTTCCATGAAGAACTTTACTAATTGATGCTCAGTAAATAAGCGGAAGCAAGAAAGAAAAGACTGAGCATCTTTCCTTAGGGAATAAAATAGAGTTCTGGTAGCCTACAGTACAGCACCTTTTTTTTTTTTTGAGTGGGAGTCTCACTCTGTGTGCCAGGCAGTGCAATGGCACAATCATGGCTCACTGCAGCTTCAGCCTCCTGGGCTCAGGCAGTGCTTCTGCTTCAGCCTCCAAAGTAGTTGGGACTACAGGTGTGTGCCACCATGCCCAGCTGATAATTTTTTTTTTGCAGATAAAATATTTTGCTGTGTCACCTAGGCTGGTCTTGAACTCCAGGGCTCAAACAATCCTCTTGCCGTAGCCTCCCAAAGTACTGGGATTACAGGTAGGAGCCACAACGTCCGGTGGCTCAGCACTTAATAGGGGAAAAGGGAATGTCTTTTCAAAGCTTATTGACATGACTCCTTAATATTTCTTAAATGGGGCATTTGGGGCTTATAATTTGTTTTGAGCTACTACTCTGGATTTTACAAGTGGAAGGTAGCTCCTAAGTCATTTTAAGGGTCTTGGATTACAGCAGTTTTCTTTCTCTAGAATCCAACTCAGTGTTCATAAATGTAAGTTCTTTACAAACATGTTTGATGTAAGGATTACTTACTATATTTTATCCACTTTCTCTACAGTCTAGAGGTGACTGATTTATTGCTTATTGCTTTGGAAAATCCAGTCAAATATGCTGAGGATAACTTGGAACAAAAGGTAAGTCTTCCAATGTAGATTTAGTGTAAATGAGAAGGAACAACTTTTTGTAGGAAGATCTTTTTGAGCTGACTGTAAAATATGAGTAAAACATGAAAGATGTCTTGTCTCCGGCTTGGCATCTCCCCAACATTCACTGCTGGCTCCTGGCTGCAGTGGTGCTCTGCTAGCAGCTGGTGCCAGCTGGACACAATTGTTAAACTTTCAGAAATGTTAGAGCCTGTTGATGTTATGTTGGTAGCCTGAATTGGGAAAGGATGGGAATATTTACACCACAGAAATTGGCCAACACTACAGATAAGTTTGGGATTTGTTTTTTTCCTGAAGAACCAGTTACTAGACATTTACCAGCATGTCACCGCCTATATCAAACCAGTTAACAACTGGATCTAAGTCACCCAGACCCTCTCCTGGAGAAGAATGAATGAAAAAACACTTAAACTTTTATTTTAGTCCCTTCAAATACACATCACTTTTGCTTTAGCAATTTCTTTTATAAAACTATTACGACTGCTCCAATAACAATGTCTGTATTACATAGGAAACAGATAGAATTATTTGTTCAACTAACATGTTTCACAAAGCTGATCAGATACTCCGAAGAATTGTGTCTCACACAATGAAGGAAGCAAAAGGTATGTCATGTCAGTTATGTGTTTAACTGGTGTGGTAGTGACTTTCTCTTGTTACTCTTATTCCCTTGACACTCAAGCTTATTAGTTTCAGTCATAAAAGTTTACATTATGTTTTCAGTTTAAGTAAGCAATTTGAATAAATATAACTAAAAATTCTACCCCTGCAACTGAATATTCATCCATCCAGTAAATTTTTTTATTTTTTTTTTGAGTTGGAGTCTCACTCTGTCGCCCAGAACTGGAGTGCAGTGACCGCTCCTGGCCACCGCAGCCTCGACCTGCTGGGCTCCGGCGATCCTTCCACCTCAGCCTTCCAAGTAGCCAGAATTACAGGCATGCGCTTCCACACCCAGCTGATTTTTTGATTTATTACAGAGATGAGGTCTCGCTGCCCAGGCAGGTCTTGAGCCCGCGGGCTCAGGCAATCCACTCACCTCAGCCTCCCAAAGGCGCGGGATTACAGGCTGAGCCACTGAGCCCGGCCATCCAATAAATTTTTACTGAGGAGCTACTCTGTACGAGGCCTTATCTAGATGCTAGAGATCAGCAGGGAGCAAAACATTCTGGTGAAGAGACAAAAGAAATAATTACATGAATATATACTAGTGCTCTGAAAAAAAAGTAAGGAAAGGTAGTGTAGAGTGATGGGAGGATTTATTTTTTAAATGGTGGGAGGAAGGCTGCTCAGAGATGACATTTAAGCAAAGATGTATTCACATGTTTAAAGGAAGGGAAGGAGTAAACCATGCAGGTATCTGGAGTATCATTCCAGGCAGTGGATACAACAAGGGCAAAAGCCCAGAGATGGGTTGTTGGAATGTTCTAGAACAGAGAAGAGGCCATTGAGCATAGGGTGAAGGACATGGGAGAGGTAGGGGGCCAGGTGTAAGATCAGGATGGAGTTTGAGTAAACCTGAATGCATATAACAGATGAAGTAAGTGGCAGTTACAGTTTTATAAAATATTTTTTAGGTTTTGAATATTGAACTACTGCTATATTTAAAATCTGATTAAAAAAACAGGAGCTAGCATTTTTGAACACCTTTTTATGTTTATGCTTTTTATGCTTTACAAATATTGTAATCTTTACACTCTTATATACTACATGTAATTTTATATACTACATGTAATTTTACAAATGGGGAAATGGAGATTCCTCGAGGATCAAGCAACTTGCCCATGGCCGAACAGCTACTAAATATTGGGTAATCTGGGGTCCAGCGTTAAGTCTGATTTTAATCTGTGCATTCTATTATATTCCTTTGCATCATTAACATTTAATAACCTTACAAAAGCTTAGAATATTGGAAAAGGAAACTATATACTAGCCATATTGAGTTTTCAAACCTTTTAAAAATTATGATTCATAAGTAGATTTTGTATTGTAACCTAATATGTAACCCACTACATGAACTCACATGTGTGGAAAAACTTTCACAAAACACCCTCACATGTTTGATGAACTCTCCTGAGTTATATTTGATTTCATTGTAGAAAAACACTGGTTGCCACTAATAGGTTACAATCCAAAGTTTGAAAACAGAGCACTGGAACAGAAATGGCAGCATAATTTGAATAAAAACAAAAATCGTCCTGAGGGTTCTCACTCAACCATTTGCCTTTCTTCTGTCTATAAAGTGTTTTTTTTTTTTTTTGGTGGGGGGGGGGGGGGGGGGGTTTGGGTTATGCCCAAATCACTCTTATTTCCCATAAAGAAATATATACATATATATATATTTTTTTTCTTTTTTTGTTTTGGTGAGGGGACGTGGTACTAGATTCTAGATCTGTGCTTAATTAGAAATTTGGTTCCTCTACCATCAAGAAAGCAAAAAGGCAACCCACAGAGGGGAGAAGATATTTGCAAACATCTATCTCATACAGGGCACTTGTATCCAAAATATAGAAAGAACTCTTGCTGCTCAGTAATAAACACAACCTAATTTTTAAAATGGGCAAAGGATCTGAATACATTTCTCCAAGGAAGATATACAGATTGCCAATAACCACATGAAAACATGCTGAACATCATCGTAATGTCATCAGGGAAATACAAAAATACAAATCAAAGCCGTAATGAGATACCACTTCACACTTATTAGGATATTTGGAATTAAAAAGTGCCAGCGTGTTGAGGATGTGGAGAAGTCAGAGCCTTCATACGTTCTGGTGAGAATGTCACATGGTGCAGCTGCTTTGGAAAACAGCCTAGCAGTCCGTCCAACATAGACATGTGACCTAGCAATTCCATTCCTAGGTGTATACCCCAAAAAGAACATATGTTCACCCAAAAACGTGTACACAAATGTTTACAGAATCATTATTCATTATAGCCAAAAGAGGGAAACAACTCAAATGTCCATCAGCTGACAAATGGATACACAAAATTTGGAGTATCTACAGTGGAGTATTACTCAGCCATTAAAGGGAGTGGAATACTGATACATGTAATAACCTTGCAAACATGACACAAAGTGAAAAAAGTCAGTTAAAAGGCCACTTATTATATGCTTCCAGTCATATGAAATGTCCAGAACAAGGAAGCCTTGAGACAGAAAGATTAGTAGATGCCCTGGGATTGGGGATGGGTTCAGGGGACAGTGGTAGGAGGATAATAGCTAAAGGATATAGGTTTTTCAGCACTTTGGAAGGTTGAGGTGGGAAGACTGCTTGAGCCCAGGAGTTTGAGACCAGCCTAGGCAACATAGCAAGATTCATCTCTACAAAAAATCAAAACATTAAGCCGGGCATGGTGGCTCACACCTCTAATCCCAGCACTCTGGAAGGCTGAGGCAGAGGACTGCCTAAGCCCACAGGTTTGAGACTGGCATGGGCAACATGGTGAGACCTTGTTTCTAGTCAAAAAAAATTAGCTGGGCGTGGCGATGCACACCTGTACATCCAGCTACTTGGAAGGCTGAAGTGGAAGGATTACCTGAGCCCAGGAGATCAAGGCTGCAGTGGCCATGAGCATGCCACTGCACTCCAGCCTGGGCTACAGAGTGAGACTCCAACTCAAAAAAAAAAATTAGCTGAGTGTGATGGTGCATGCCTGTTGTCCCCGTTACTCAGGAGACTGAGGTAGAAGGATTGCCTGAGCCCAGGAGGTCGAAGCTGCAGTGAGCCGTGATCATGCCCCTTGACTTCAGTCTGGGTGACAGAGAACCTGAATTAAAAAAAAAAAAAAAAAGATATAGATTTTTGAGATGATGAAAATGTTCTTAAGCTAACTGTGCACATATCAGTGAATATACTAAAAACCATTGTATTATAGATTAAATAGGTAAATTATATGGTATAGGAATCATATCCTAATAAAGCTAACAAAAAAGTAAAAATTCAGTTTCTCAATTACTCTCTCCACATATGGCTAGTGGCTGCTTATTGAATAAACATTTCCATTATTATAGAAAGTTATGTTGAACTGCTGTTCTATATATTATCAGTTTCAAATCTAAATCGCTGCTTTTTTGCCTTTCTACTTATTAGTTTTTACTTGAGGTAGTGAGTCAGCAATCTTGGTTCTTGGCAACAACAAAAAAGTCCCTGTCAGGTTTGTCTTTTCTGCATAGGTATTTCATAGCAAGTTAATTAAATTCTTTGAACTGTTTCAGATGACTGCTGCAAATCACATTAACATGACCTTTTGTCTATATACTACACCAACTCAGTTGTGATTATTAGTTTGTCTAAAGTAATCAATTAATTTCCTACTGTCATTAGACAACCCAGATTGCTTAACTTACACAAGTAATTTGAGAATATCTTTTTATTTTAGATGAACAAGTGCTTCCTTACAACTTGAAGCTTCTAGCAGCAGAACTTAACAAGCTCAAAGCAGAGTTTTTGGAAGACCTAAGACAAGGAAACAAAAAATATCTGTGCTCTCAACAAACCATTGATATATCAGATGTCATTTCTTTTTTTCATTATGAGAAAGATAATATTGTACAGAAGTATATTTCAAAGCAGCATTAAAATTTCTGAATTTTCAATAGTGTCTGATCTTGATAAGCTTTGACAAACTAGTCAAAACAACAACTTTATATTACTGTTTTTTAGGCCAATAATGTACATTGCCAAAAGCCATTCTTTTTTCAAAAGAAAAAAATCAGCCCATGTTAAAGGATCCATTTGTCATAACAGAAATTATAATACTTCAGTCAGTCCCTTGTCGATGTGACATGGATAATTAAGCACAGAGGCAGCAGTCCTCATTTATGTGCCAGAACGCTTAGGGGACAGACGTCAAATGGATCTTGAATAAAGAGAAGAAACTAGGAAGGAGACAAGCTGCAGCTGTATGGAGCTGTTTTTTAACTCATGATTTTTAACTCATGATAGATCTTCTTGGGTGTAAGGTATTTTAGAAACTCAAAGCACTGTAGCCATAGTATCTATTGTTTGTATTAACTTAACATTTTACTAGCAGAAAATTACTAAAATACTAATTTAATCACTTAAAAAAAAATCAAGGTCATTAGAAAGTGTTATTTTTTTATTCATATATTACAAAAAGCAAAGCTTCATTCACAATATGAACTACACACTAGATAAAGTTATTTCAGCATTAAACTGCTTTTTGGAATCCCTAAACAATATAGTGTATTTTACAACCATAATGCAAGTTATAGCTTTTGCATACAAAATATGTTCTTTACATCAAATTACATATTAAAGAAAATGAGTTTTAGAAAGTATATACCCTCTAAGACTAATGAAAAAAGTCTTTAGCAGGGAATTTTTTAAAAATGTTCAATAACATTCATTTGATAAATATTTTTGTAAAACTAAAAATGAGGTTTATCTCTGAATATTTTTTGTAATATTCTCTTTGTCAAACAATTTTGCAGATGAATAGTGAACACATTTCTAAAATGAAACAGCACTGGCAATATCCAATGGAATTTTTTCAAAGTAAAAGTCTAGCTTTTACTTGAATTTCAAGAAGTTGTAGCTCATACTACATTAGTAAAATCTGAAATAAAGTTATTCCCTGTTAATCTGTTCACAGTTTCTTAAAAAAATATTAGTGGAGATAAATTATCTACGAGCTATAAAAATCTAAACTTATGTTCACTGAACAAAAATAAATTTAGTTTCAGAACACTGCCTGTTAATGGCAAAGTACTATAAATAGTGAATGTTAAACTTTTCCCAAAAACTCATTTCTATAAAATATTTGATTAAAAATGACAGAAACATATTCAATACATAAAGGAAGATTGGAACATCTTTCCAAATAAAGAATTTAACTCAGAAAACTTAAATAAAATCCTAAATCTTTTAAAAAATACAATACTAAAAACGTTTCTAAGGTATATTTCCCTCGAAATTTTAGTGCATTTAGAATAATTGTAGCTTTTAAGCATTGACACCTTTGGGATACCAACTGTGCTCTTTAAGTAATTAAAAAAATAGAATTTTATATTCTATTTTGTAATTATGAAAAAAATTTTCCATGTTTAAATTAAAATACACCTTAAAATCATCCATCTCTAGTTATTAGAAAAAATATATTTGGCCCAGAATATAGAGTTAATAAGCTGGTTTTAATAAGATAGTTCTTTCTCTGTTTAATGAAAATTTTCCATTTTGGGGATATTGCTTTTATTTGAATAATAGAAGGAAAAAAATAACAAAAACTTCCAAATGACAACCTGTTTCTTTTCTGGCGGTTCATAAATACTAGGGGGTCAAGTTATACATCTGGAAATTGCTGCAGTAAAATAAAATGGATCTGAGCAGTGAGTGATTTAAGCAACAGAGTAAAGTAGAATTGCAAAATTTTGGATTCACAAGATTTGACAAAAAGAGTTCCAGTTTGGAGAAACTGTCCTTGATGCTGCTCTTTAAAAAATGCAGTAGCTTAGGATGGACACTAAACCACAAGAATTCATTACAATGGCTTTCTAGCATTTGGAAGGGAGGGCAGAGGATCCATTAGCTTGGCACTTGGGGTTTTTGTGGGCATATACTACCAGTAATTCCCTTCTATTTACTATAAGAATAGAGGACCTTTTGGTTATTAGATGCTTAATAGTTAGGCTAGTCTCTTTAAGAAGCCAATTAGGAGCACATTCATGATATGAACCAAACAAAAAGTAAAATTTTTGCAAAGTACACAGAAACCAAGTTAGTAACAATATATTTTATTGTTTGACCAAGCTCTCTTCAAAGCTAGTTAGTACACAATATAAAAAACAAGTCTCCTAGTCAAAATGAATTACTCTAGATTTACTTAGTCTTATTTTTATAAACAAATTAAGTATCATGTTTAAATACATTTTACATTCATTTTCATACCTTTTTATCCTTTCCTACTAAGGTAATGATTCAATCAGTTTCCATATAGTTTTGTCACTGTACTTGAAGTAAAACTGCAAATAAAAAAATTTGAATCCACAGAAAATATTTTAAATGGCCAATTCGGAAAAGAAGACCAGAATTCATTTTGGACACATCCTCATTTTTATAAATATGAATGCACCATCACATTTTCCCACGTGTTTCTATACCCACCTTGTTTTGGAATTTATGGACAACAATGGATAGAGGGCAGGAAAAGGAATTTTCAGAGATTTTTTTAGGAATTGCATTTTAATAATAAGATGAATGACTTCCACCATACCTCTTTGGTCATCAAAGGAACAGGAAGAATAACAGATTCTCACTATAGTTATCAACCTTTCCTGACATGAATAATGTCAGAATGCAGGATTTACATGAAAGGTTCCAACAGAGAAAACAAGGCATTTAGCATTCTAGTGTATTTACCTGTGGTTTTTAAGAACCATCTGGAAATTATAATAAAGATGCAATGCAAAACTGACATGTTTAAACTAGAAATTGAATAAACATATTTTAAATGTTAAACACAATTTTCGATTTAAAGTCAAGTTTCATTTCTTTTCAGGACTTTCACCTCATATGTTTATAAGAACTATTTTACATTTCCCCTTGTGGAAAGAGGAAAACTTACTACACTGAAATAGCTTTACTATTATCAGTTGAAATGAAACTACTCATTCATCTTAAGATATGTGAACTAAATAGTACTTCAATTAAGAGTGATTTTTAAGGCAATTTCTTTACTAAATACTGAAATAAGTTGTAACAGATTATGTAAGAGAAAATAATTTATTGTATCATTTTTTAAATATGGCAGAAATAACATATAGCTCAATGTATACTGAAATATCAAAAGTATGAATAAGCCTTGAAGTTCTTATGGACCATAAAGGTGAGAAATTTAAATGAACACCTATAAAATTATGATTGCACTCCAATTCTCAAATGCCTAAATGAAGAAAAAAGCGACACCAATATGTCTAGCTGTTCTAATATATAAATGACCCTAACCAGAATTTTATGAAAAAAATGGGAAAATTTTATTTCCATTGTCAAATTCATGTTCTATAAATGTAATGTCTAAACTTCAAATTAGCAGATACCTTATTAGGGATGACAAAAAAACCCCACAAAACACAAAAAGGCAAAAACCAAGTAAAACATAATATGAATATTTTCAATCAGTGTTGGTTATGTTGCCCTCTTGCAAAATGACAGGCAAAATCATACTTGTTTTTACATTTGCATCCACATATATTACACTGAAATGGATTTTCATACCCATGGCATCCCATATGAATAGTGTAAAGGATATTGTCTGCAAAGTACATATCACAGTGCTGGCAGTGGTGCAGAAGCTGAGGGTCCTGGACTGGCAGGGCTGGGGCCGGAGTGCTTGGTTGGCTGTTTCCTATGCTAGGAGTGCTTGTATGTGCACTTGGCTCACTGCTTGGACCCGCCACTGGACTATAGTTCCTTTGACTATGTGATGGCCGGGGTTCAGGGCTTGTGGGAGAGGAGCTCTGAGGAATACTTGCTGACACGGCAGAAACTACTGCTTGGGCAGAGGGCTGCTGAATCATGAAAGGCTTTTCATCAGCGCAGGGAACTACATCAGGGGATGCAGGGTTTTGGTTTTCAGGTGGCAAACTGGACAACTGTCCTGCTAGAGTTGAGAGCTGATTCAAAGGGTTGTCAACCATGAGTTCTTGGGGGTCCCTTGGAAGGCCACCAGTTGGTGTGGTTTTCGCCATACTTTCATAGGAGTCAGGTTGGATATTTGGGATTTCATGGGTAAAATCATTAAGGTAGTCTGGTTTCTGAACCACCATGGAAGGTGGACTCAAGTTGATTAGTGCTCTTCTGCTATAGCCCAGATTGCCTGTTTTCTTCTGTAAAACCCCCCACATTTTCTTGCTACTTAAGGAAGACCTAGTACCTTTAATTGGTACCATTTTATGCTTGCGCCTTCGATGATGGGACAGGTTACTTCGATCACTGCAGCGAAAGGAACATAATTCACATTTGTATGGTTTTTCTCCAGTATGAGAACGCATATGGGCTTCCAGATGACGCTCGTAAGCAGATGCAAATGGACATAGGTGACATCGATGAGGTTTCTCACCTGTTTCAAAAGACAAATGAGGAGGAGACTGCAGGAATAGATTATTTATGCAAAGTTTCACGTTTGCTCACTCATTGGATTTGGAAAATGATTTTAAAAATGTTTTTAAGCCGGGCTCAGTGGCTCAGCCTGTAATCCCGTGCTTTGGGAGGCTGAGATGAGTAAACTGCCTGAGCCCACGGGTTCGAGACCCGCCTGGGCAACTTGGCAAGACCTCATCTCTACAATAATCAAAAAATGAGCTGGGCATGGTAGCACGCGCCTGTAGTTCCAGCTACTTGGAAGGCTGAGGCGGAAGGATTGCCAGAGCCCAGCAGGTCGAGGCTGTGGTAGCCAGGAGTGGCTACTGCACTCCGGTCTGGGTGACAGAGTGAGACTCCAACTCAAAAAAAAAAAAAAGGTTTTTAAGAAATTCACATTTGCTTAAGAGATTATTAAAATTTGTAAAGAAACCCACAAGCTGAAATAAAGCTTAAGAACTCATCAGCGACAATTTGAGATATGCATCTATATTCTATTAGTCAATGTAGAAATTGAGTACAGAAATTGAGGCCAGGTATGGTGGCTCATACCTGTAATCTCAGCACATTGGACATCCAAGGCAGGAGGATCGTTTGAGGCCAGGAGTTTGAGAACAGCCTGGGCAACATAATGATACCCTGTCTCTATTTAAAAATATAAGTAAGAAAAGAATATAGTAATTGAAAAATTGTTATGGCTTCAACTGGCATTTGAAGAAAGATGAAATACAGAAATAGTAATATTCTAGTAATAGTCTCTACATAATCATGATATTATCAAAAGAAGTCTCAGAGTTGTATGTTCACATATACATCTATACACCAACACATGCATATTATCACATATATGCATATACCTTAAAAATACAAAAAAGAAAGCTTTTTTTAGAAAGTCCTTATAAGAAATAGAAAGCTCAAAATCGAAATGAGCTTCCTAGGCCAGGTATGAGTTATACAAAGTGTCCCTTCAAAATTGTCAGTATGTCCTCCATTTTCCTACTTGTCAGCTGCCAGAAGGAACAATTTTAGTTAATGCTGTTAACTGAAGACCCAAATATGCAAAATAAAACATTTGGAATATGAGACATAGAGTCATTCATCTAATAAGTATGTGCCAGATGCCCTGCTAGGCTCTGGGGTACGAAGATAGTCTCGTCATAATCCCTGTCCTCAAGAGGCTCTCAGGCCACAATGATGTAATGAATTGAGCACAAGATGCCATGACAAGAAGGATATCTGACCAGGTCTTGGGCAGGGACAGGGTGTAGTTTGGAAAGTTTCTTAGGAGAAGGGAGGGCTAAGGTGAGACCTGGGATTAGCAGTACAGCCTGCAGCTGTATAGAAACTTTCCCTCCTTTCTATAGTTGGAACATAAGAGTGAAGATACAGATAAAAATACTTCATCACTTCATCCTGCTTTTAGCATTAGCCTTCCCAACCTGAGAAGCAGACGGATGTTGAGAGATGGCATGAATCAAGAAGGAAAAGGGCTAAGGAAGGAGCAGCTCTCTGCAAGGGGCTTCACTTCTCACCACTTTGTATGTTGCTTTGTAAAAATGAAGGAACTTGCCCATTTATTCAAACCTTACATCAACCTTCATTTTTGAACAATCATAACTATCTATGGGACAAACCGACCTGCTCTCTTTGGCCTCTTTCCTGCCCTCAAAGAAATGCTTTCTCCAGCTGTTTCTCCCTTACCTGTGTGGATTCTAATATGTTCAATAAGCCGGGCTGTTCCTTTGCTGGCATAGTTACAGTACCGACACTTGAGCTTCCCATCAAACGTCCTTTCAAACCCGTCTACTAACATTCCTGAGTTTTCATCCAGGGAAACTTCAACAGATGGGTGATCAAGTCCATTTTGGTCACCGTCTGTTCCAGCTATAAACAAAGTATAGCAGAAGAAATTATGCATCTCAGAATCAACTCAATTTAGCATCTTAGTCTTCAGTGGTTGAAAATCTTTCATAAATTGATAGTCCACTTCCCAAAAAGTTAAATTCATTTTATAACAGACTTTCTGAACTGAGGCTAATTTTAAAGAAAAACAAATATATTCTGAAAATCTTTTATAGGAGGGACCTCAAATTATTTACACATAAATTGTATCAGTCTTCAACATGCTTTTGAAGAAGTGAACAGGTATGGAGAGAGGGGAATAAAGAGATTTACTGAGAGTGATGGCACAGTTTACACACAGGTGTTTAATACCATAGCCACTGCTACAATTGTAACTGACAGTCAAATCATCTCCAAGACCCTAATTCTACTTACTGTAGTCTAAAGCAATTAATATGTCTTCTATTGTCCCACCTTTATACATATGTTCTAGATTCTGGGTTACATTTAGGATCTCAAAGTTCTAATTAAACACATAAAGTACTCTCTCTGATACCTCTGAATGTAAAGACTATAAGTATTTCAGAGCTAAAAGATGTTTGTTTGGCTGTCTGATTTTTATCTGACTACTACTTTGTATAGATAAAGAAACTGAAAGGACAGGTGCTCATAATCAGGAAAACCAACAAACAGCTGGGACTGTAACCCTGGTCTCTTGAATTCAGTTTGGGAACATATGCACTAGTGTTAGGAGGGAAATTTTTATACCTATAGCTTTATGGGAAAAGGTCTTCTACTCCATCTCAAGAGGTAGCAGTGCTGGTGTGCATAATTCAAGCCCCCTGACTCACTGCTTCCTCTGCTCCTCACTAGAGAAGAGAAGTGACTTTGCTGGTTAGGACAAGGCCAATATCCAATAGGGCCACTGCATTGGAAGGATGAGGCTTAGTCTCTCTCACTCTCTCCCCCATTGCTTTCCCAAGCTAATGACTCTCAAATTTTAATGTGTACATGAATTACTTGGGGGGAGGATTGAGGGTCCTTACTAAAACACAGATTATGATTCAGTTGATGTGGGGTGGGGGCTGGCATTCTGCATTTCTAACAAGCTCCCAGGTTGATGCCTGGTCCCTGCTGCCAGTCCGTGGATTATAAGGAGGACCTACCTAGACCACCTAGTCAGAAAACTTTTTCTATAGGTGTGAGACATTAAATACATATTTCAGTCTTTGTGGGCCACATGATCTCTAGGACACCTCTGCTGTTTTAGCAAAAAAAAACCCCAGCTATACAAAATATATAAACAGGCTGAGCTGTGGCTTATGCTTGTAATCCCAACACTTTGGGAGGCCAAAGTGGGATGATCACTTGAGGACAATCTTGGGCAACACAGTGAGACCCTATCTCTACAAAAATTTAAAAAATTAGCCAGACACGGTGGTGCACAGTTATAGCACTCAGGGGCTGAGGTGGGAAGACCCCTTGAGCCAAGGAGTTCTGGGTTACAGTGAACTATGCCTGTGCCACTGCACTCCAGCCTGGGCAACAAAGCAAGGCCTTGTCTTGGAAAAAAAAAGGTAAACAAATGAACATGTCTGTGTTCCAATTAAACTTTATTTGTGGAGATTGAAGTTTGAATTTCATAGAATTTTCATGTAGCATAACATTATTCTCCTTCTGACATTTTTACAACTATTTTTAAATGTAAAAGTCAGCTGGGCACGGTGGCTCGCACCTGTAATCCCAGCACTTTGGAAGGTGAGAGGATTGCCTGAACCCACGGATTCCAGACCAGCCTGGGCAACTTGGCAAGACCCCATCTATACAATAAATCAAAAAATCAGCCGGGCATGGTGGCACATGCCTGTAGTTTCAGCTACTTGGAAGGCTGAGGTAGAAGAATCACCTGAGCCCAGCAGGTCAAGACTGTGACGGCCATGAGTGTGCGACTACACTCCAGCCGGAGTGACAGCCAGACTCCAACTCAAAAAAGCAAAAAAAAAGTGAAAACCATTCTTAGCTTGCAGGCCATACAAAAACAGTAGTCTAGATGAGGCCACAGGATATAGTCTGCTGACCCCAAGCTAAGTGAGGAATAAATTCCAGTTTTTGTGTGGCAAGCAGAGTAAACAAAATTTACTTGTTGGCTCAAGCAGATCACTGCTTTTGCTATTTGAGTTTCTCTTCTTGGATGGGTAAACTCAGTCAGCCCTTTCTTCATTTTAAGAGGGAAGACTGGTCTCAGATCTAATCCAGATTTACTGGTGGCTGACTTGTTTAATGAAGTTAATATTTTGTTCCTTGTTGGGGTCCTTGAGTCTAGTGTTAGCTCAGAACCCAGCGGACTGGAAGGGTGCCTAGAACCCCTAACCTTCCAACAAGACCATAATGCATCTCTAGACCATATTAAGCATGATCCCTCAGCAAAGGTCTGACATGTTTAAATCAGGGGAAAAAAGTCCTATATCTTTCTAGAAAAAAACTGAACGCTTCACATTAGTGAGTAGTGGTCTTCATAGTATGGATAACTATATGCAAATAATACTTTTATAAAAAACGAATTATTTAATAGTATTAAAGATGACTCTACCTCCCTGAAGAGCCTCTGCTTCTTTGTCCCCACTGACTGATCCAGAAATCATGTTCACATGATGGGTCTGCTGAGTCAGGTATTCCTGAAAATCTTTCACGAAGTCCAAAGGCTCTGGTTTCTTTTCACCCATCTTTGCTTTTTTTAAAGTTTACAGTTCGTTATGCCTAGAAAAAATAAACTGAAATAATTTCACACTTTTTAGGGAGATGTAGTACATAGTGAAACAACAGTAACAAAAACTATGTTGTGCAAGACACTATAGAAAAGATACAACAGAAAACATACACAAAATGGTGAAAAATCAGTATCTTCAATAACTAAATATAAATTGGGATTCACACTTAGTCATAGAAAACAGAAAGAAATTACAAATGCAGGAAAAAACAAAAGACGTTCAGATGAAATGTAGCTAATACAAATGATCTGAGTTTTTTATTTTATTTAATTAATTTAAATTGAAATAGCTGCATGTGGCAAGTGCCTACCAGCAAAGGCTCTTAGATCATATTATTTACATGAATCTAGATGCAATTACTCAACTCTGTCACTGTAACTAAAAAGCAGCCATAGACAGATGTGTGTGGCTGTATTCCAATAAAACTTTAAATACAGGCATTGAGCCAGATTTGGCTTACAGGGCACAGCTTCCCAACCCCTGCTCTAGAAATACCAAAATCACCACCTCTACCACCCATCATCCTACCCACTCCAAGTATGGAAAAAAAGGGAAAAACAAACTAACACACAGCTGGTGTAGAGAGGGGAAGTTTCTTGTAAGTTTTGCAATAACAAGGACCTCATATAGGCTTATGGCCCATAATCACAAATCAAATAACCAAGAAGTTTCCGGGTAAGAACAAGATGAGGAAGTCTAATACCTGGGAGACAAAAGGTCCTTTCTTCCAGTAAAAATACTTCGTGTAAATAAATATGATCCTCCTTTAAATACAATTTATGGTAAAAATTATTTTTCTAATCTCAAACTATGCGATGAGTTTTGCAATCTAAAGTTTTCACCTTTAATAGTCAGTAGTAGGCATCCAAAGTTAAAAAATTGCTACAGCCAGGTGTGGTGGCTCACACCTGTAATCCCAGCACTTTGGGAAGTCAAGGCAAGCGGAATACTTGCACCCAAGAGTTTGAGACCAGCATGAGCAACATAGCGAAGCCTTACCTCTGTAAAAAAAACCAAAAAATTTTCCCATCGTGATGGCACACACTTGTAGTCCCAGCTACTCAGAAGGCTGAGGCAGGATGATCACTTGAGCCCAGCAGTTAAAGACTATAGATGAGCTATGAATGTGCCACTGTACTCCAGTCTGGGCGACAGAGTGAGCCTCTCAACTTAAAAAAAAAAAAGTATTCACTTTTCAGTATATATGCTTAACTTTTTCTTGAAGTCTCACGTACACACAGAAAAGCACAAAAATCTAAGGGTGGCACTCAATGAGTTGTTACAAGGTGAACACATCCATGAAATTAGCACCAAGATCGAGAAATAGAAGGCTGCCAGTACCCTAGGAGCCCTCTTATATACTCTTCAAATACTAGGGGTTACCAGTATCCTGACTTCTGACTCTGTGGATATTTTGTCTGTCCTTCAACTTTAGTTAAATGGAATCATACACTATGAACCTTTGTCTGGCTTGTCATTCAACACTGTAATTTTAAGATTAATATAATTTTAATCTATAGGGTTGCATGCAGCCGAAGTTGGCTCATTTTCATTGCTATATAATTCATTGTGTGACTAAACCACAACTAGTTTCTCTAGTCTACTGTTTTTAGGTCATTTGGATAAATTCCAGTATTTGGCAGTTGTTTCTATGAACATATAAATTACATGTATTTTGGTTAACTATGTACACATTTCTGTTGGATGTATAGGAGTGAAACTGCTGGATCAAATGGCATGTATATATTCAGTTTTACATAATGCCAAATCGTTTTTCATAGTGATTATACCAGGTTACATTCTTACTAGCAGTTAACAAGAGTTCTGCTGCTCCATGTCCTAACCAACGCTTGTGTATTTTTTTTTTTCATTTTAGCCTATCTTGTGGGTGTGTGGTGGGGTATCACACTAGTTTTAATTTATATTCCTTGATGATTATTGTAGTTGTATTTTTTAATATGTTAATTAGTCATTTAGATACCCTCTTTTGTGAAATGTCTGCTCAAATCTTTTGCTTATTTTTCTCCTAAGTGATCTTTTGCTAATTAATATGTAAGAGTGTTTTATAATAGTCTAGATATGAATCCTCTATTAGATGTGTATTTTAAGTATCTTCTCCCACTCTGGTTGCCTTTTCACTTGCTTAAAGGTAACTTTTGATGTACATAAGTTCTCAATATGGTCCAGCTTACCCATTCTCCTTTACATTTAGAGTTGTATATGTCCTTTTTAAGAAATCTTTGCCAACATCTTACTTAAAGACGTTCCCTTATATTTTCTTCTAAAAGCTTTTTGGTTTTTATTTTTCAACCTTTCATATTTTTATCTGGAATTGAGTTTTGTGTATGGTGTAAAGTAACAGTCAAAGCATACTATTTTCCAAGGAGATAACCAACTGTCCCAGCAATGTGCATCTAACAGACCAGTCTTTCTTGACTAAGCTCCAGCACCTCCTTTCTAAATCAGGTGGTTTTATACATTTATATATATACATGTATGTATGTATGTATGTATGTATGTATGTGTGTGTGTGTGTGTTTGTGAGAGAGAATGATACATACACACACAGAGCTGTTTCTGGATTCTCTATTCTGTTCCACTAGCCTAACTGTCCATGCAGCCATACCATACAGTCTTAATAATAAATCTTAATATCGCAGTAATTTAAATCCCCTAGCTTTGCTTTTGTTCTTCAAGAATGGATTGTTCTTGGTCCTTTTCAGCCAAAGATTTTAAATGGCAGGACTATGGGGTTGAGGAATGAGGGGATTCCATAAAAAGTGCATTTTTTAATTTACAATAACTTTTACCTACTTTTTAATAATCAAAACTTTGACTTCACCAGACTTAACTAAAAATTTAATGGAACCAGACCAAGCCTTTACTACTATGAATCATTAGACTTTATAACAACTTAACTAATGAAGAACACAGGGCTGTTTTTGCTTTCCTTAACATTTCCTAGTCACAGACTGATATATTTTCATACTTCTTGTCTTCCTTTCTCCTTACATCTAATCTGTTCTTTATGCTGAACGTATTTAGCTAAACAAGGACCTGCAGGTAACTTAATTCTTACTTTTCTTTAATGCAACATTTGTGAATAGTTCCTTTCCTACCTTCTTAGACGCTACCTAGGGCTTTTAAAAGTTATTTGAGACCGGGCTCGGTGGCTCAGCCTGTAATCCTAGCACTTTGAAAGGCTGAGGCAAATGGGCTGCTTGAGCCCGCAGGTTCGAGACCAGTCCGGGCAACTTGGCAAGACCTCATCTCTACAATAAATAAAAAATTAGCCGGGTGTGGTGGCGTGCCTGTAGTTCTGGCTACTTGGAAGGCTGAGGCAGAAGGATCATGGGAGCCCAGCAGGTCAATGCTGGGGTGGTTATGAGTGTGCCACTGCACTCCAACCTGGGCGACAGAGTGAGACTCCAACCAAAAAAAAAAAATTATTTCTATTACTGTCTCTTTTCACTGTTTTCTAGTAAACTGGGGCTACTAAAAGTCTATCCTCTGGGTAAATAGAATACAGTCTGTATCTGCGGGTTCCACATCTGTTGATTGAACCATTCGCAAATCAAAATATTCAGAAAAAATGGAGGTTGCAACTGCAGTAAACATGTACAGACCTTTCTTCTTGTCATTATTGCTTAAAGTATAACAACTATTTACATAGCATTTATACTGTATTAGATATTAAAAATAATCTAGAGATGAGTTAAATATATGGGAGAATGAACATGTAGGCTATATACAAATACTACACATTTTACATTTAGGACTTACACATCCACAAATTTTGGTATCTGAAAGGGATCCCAGAACCAATCAATCCCCCACTGGATACTGACAGACAACTATATTTTGATATTAGGTCAAACTCACCAGGAGGGGCCTCTCACAGCCTTAGTTTCCTATTTTGTAAAATGGGATAATAATACCATCTTGCAGTACTATCTTAAGTTTTATAGGTAAATATACATAAAGTTTTTTGTAACATGTGTAACATATGGTAGGCTCCCAGACAATGATAGTAGCTGTTTTTCTAATGATTATTTTTGCAGTAAAAAATGGTTATAACTTGGATTAAAAAATTCCTCACTGTCCCAGATTCAGTTTTTCCCCTTTCTACCAGCTCATCAACTTGTTTGGAGAATATACTGAGTATTTATTTGTTCCTTAGTTACAACAAAACAAACACGTTCTATCTTAATCTCATTAATTCATATATCTCAATTTACAATTTCTCAACTCATCTCTTCTTATTTTACTTTTAGGCTACTTCTTAAAGTTACTTGCTTTAGTCTAGCTCAACTTTCCCAATAAGAAAGAATTATCAAGAATAAGATTGTATAAAGGCTGTAAGGTCCTGTAGATTGTCTGTGTTCTAATTATAAATAATGTAATTAAGAAAAAAATCCCAGTATTTACATATCGACTTAGCACCACTTCTTGTCAATCAGTTTACATGAAAACTGATACATTTTCATTGGAAAATGTCTGAATATACTTTGACATGCTTCAGTAAGCAAGATAAACCTTACCAAATCTTGATTAGAAAGCATAACACTGCTACAGTACAACATGTGACAGTGCAATAAAAACACACAAGGCTGCCAGTAAGTTAGCAGAAGAAAATGATATTTTTAGACATGCACCTCAAGTTTAAGAACACAAATGAGCCTAATTACAGAGGATGGCTGGCATATTTTGACAGCCTTGGCTATTATCACATTGTCACATTACAAATTTCACCGTGTTCCCTGCCATAAATTGTATGTTGCCTTTCAGTCATAATCCATGAAGAACTAAAAAAAAAGGATGCCAATGAAATAGGGACGATAAATATTGTAACATTGCTAACATGAAAGAAAACTATTCTTAATTAGAATTTTAAATGTGTTAATATAGCTTATAATTTTAAGCCCCCAATCACCAACAACTCAGGAGGCTGAGGCAGGAGGGTCACTTGAGCCCAGGAGCCTGAGACCAGCCTGGGCAACATAGTGAAACCCCAATTCTACAAAAAAATAAACAATTAGCCAGGCATGGTGGCTTGCACCTGTAGTGCCAGTTACACAGGAGGCTGAGGCAAGAGGATCATTTGAGTCCAGGAGGTCAAGACTGCAGGGAAGTATAATGGGGCCACAGCACTCTAGCCTGGGTGACAACAACAGTACCACAAAAGATAAAAATAAGTGTCACTTCATCCTAAGCACTTTTGTGCCCCCTTGTCCTGTACCACCTCTATCATGTATCCATATACAAGGGTATGACAGGCCCTTAAAGAGCCTGAGTCAGTGGAACAGACCCATATGAATGAAAGGTGTCCAAAGCTAAATAGAGTCTTAGGCTCAAAACCCAGCTTTCTACATCTGAAGACATATTTCTTGAGTACCATAAATGGAAGGAAAAAAAATCCAAAACCACAAAAGACTCCCTATTATCAAAAGAAAATAAAGGTTTTCTACCCAAGCCATTTTCTTGCCTTTGATAGAATAATCATTAGTTTCAAGACTGAAAGTTTAATCTAAGGATTCCACAAATAAACTGATACCTGTAGATGCCTCAAAGGCACTGATAAATTTTAAAACTTTTGCAAACATAACAAATATACTTTAGAAAATCCACAAACTCAGTTTCCTACTGTCATAAACTCATCTTAGAGCTTGTTAGATAACAGATAACTTACTTTACACAGAGTTTCAATGCATAAAATCATGTCAGCTGAAAAAGATATCTATTTAAGCATTCTCCAATATTATCATAGATTTCAGTGGTGTTATTCCAACTCAGATATACTCCTTCTGCTAACTAATATTAGCCATGTTTGTATCCCTCAAAACTTGTAAATCGAAATTCTAACCTCTGATGCTATAATATTTGAAGGTGGGACTTTTGGGAGGTAATTAGGTTATGAGCATGAAGCCCTCTGAATGGGATTAGTGTCCTCATTTTTTAAAAAAAGACCAGGCTCGGTGGCTCAGCCTGTAATCTCAGCGCTTTGGGAGGCCAACGTGAGTGGATTGCCTGAGCCCGCAGGTTCATGACCGCCTGGGTAACTTGGCAAGACTTCATCTCTACCATAAAAAAATTAAAAATAGCCGGGCGTGGTAGCGTGCGCCTGTAGTTCCAGCTACTTGGAAGGCTGAAGCAGAAGGATTGCCGGAGCCCAGCAGGTCGAGGCTGCAGTGGCTGGGAGAGGCCACTGAACTCCAGTCTGGGTAACAGAGTGAGACTCCAACTCAAAAAAAAAGAGCTGGGCTCGGTGGCTCAGTCTGTAATCCTGTACCTTTGGGAGGCTGAGGTGAGTGGATTGCCTGAGCCCACGGGTTCGAGACCTGCCTGGCCAACTTGGCAAGACCTCATCTCTACAATAAATCAAAATGAGCCGGGCGTGGTAGCGCTATCTGTAGTTCCAGCTACTTGGAAGGCTGAGGCGAAAGGATCGCTGGAGCCCAGCGCCTCGAGGCTGCGGTGGCTGGGAGTGGCCACTGCACTCCAGTCTGGGTGACAGAGTGAGACTCCAACTCAAAAAAAAAAAAAAAAAAAAAAAAAAGACCAGACAGCTTGTTTTCTCTCTGCTCTCTACCACGTGAATATACAACCAGAAAGGGTTTCCCAAGATACTGGATCTGCTGGCACCTTGATTTTAGACTTCTTAGCCTCCAGAACTGTGAGAAATAATGTTTGTTTAAACCACCTAGTCTATATTAATTTACTGTAGCAGCCTGAATTAAGACAGATATCTAATCATATCATCCAAAGAGAAGAATATTCCCATATCTTATGATTGCTGTTCCTTATGATATAGCAACATTTCTGAGTCCTTCATGTGATGACTCCCGTTAAGCTGAGTTTAGTGTGGAATTTCATGGGGTACAGGTGTATGTCTATATAGAAATTGGCTAGAATATACCTAAAGTATTTTTATGCCAATAGCTTCCCACAAATTATTCATTCAAAATATATGCTCTATATATATTCATTTAAAAATAATGCTATCAAAACAACTAGAGGCTGTCAAAGTCAATGGAGGAAAAAGAGGAATTTGAAAATTAAGCTTTGATATCCCAAAAGTACACAAAAACCTCTTCACCTTCAAGCAGGCAATTTAAGCTATTCTCTGACCTTCCTTGGTTTCTGATAAAGGATTTATCTTGTATGGTCCTTGGGCTTTTCTTCTTTAGTCTCATATTATAAATGGGAAGCTGTTGATCAATACAAACACACACACACACACACACACACACACACACACACACAATTATATATGTGTATATACACATATGTGCACGTTGAGAACCTCTTCACCAGGAACTAATAATTTAAAATAGTGGCATTGAGATACAAATTAGAAGGCAACTAGGACACAGAGGTAAAATAAGAAAGAACCAGGGAAGAGGCTCTTTAACCTACCTTCTTCCCAAAGTTTATCTTTTTTATAAACTATGAAAGAATTTTGAGAACAACATAGTTAGGAAACAGTAAAATACATTCCATTCAGCCAGAATTTTTTGATGCGTTACTTCTTATAGGTTAGTTTAAGCATAAGGAAGAATACAGTGCTTAGCAACTAACATATAATAATTAAAAAGACATAAGATGGAGTTAATATATCCAATGAGCATCCATTTTAACACTGCCTAGTTGTCAGGTTTTTCTAGCAGTTCACTTTAATTTACCCTCTAATCAAGAACAGAGCTGGTTCCTCAGAGGTACTAGCTATTGATAATTGTCTTACAACCCCTCCCCAGCTTGTTTTGTTCTATTTAGCTTTTCTATTTCAAGTATTTGCATAAGAAACAAATTAACCTAATCAGATCTTCAGGACAGACCCCATCAACATGGCAGCAATCATGTGACTAACCCACCCATCTGCCTACTATCACCAGTACCTATGCTTACCTGTCCCCTTCATGATGACGTGGAAAAGACCACCACCCAATCACCTTAATGAACTGCCCCCATAAAAGGGAAGGTTTAAAAGCATGGGCCATGTGTTCGTTTAGCTATGGCCAAGCGGTGTTTTCCTAGCTTTGCCCCCCCTCCTCACTCTAATGTACTTTCTAAATAAATTATATTTTCCAATCTAACTTCTGTGCATCTTTTGCGCATGACCGGATCACAGGCACCCCCCACCCCCCACAGTCTAACTTAACATTTTGGAGTCCCTGCTTGGATTGTGACCTAACAATAACTTACCGTGGGTGTTAGGCAGACCTATACACATAAAGTGATTACAGTTCAACAGATGTGTTTACTTCCATAGCCTAATAATCATGGTCACTGAAAGATATGTTCTGCTATATACTACATATTGATACAGAAGACTGACTAAGGTTTGGTTTATATAGAGTAACATGGGCTTTCAAAAAGAATCAGAATACAATTCCTGATTTCAGAACTGTCAAAAACTCCTGAAGGCAAAAGAGACATCATTAGGCTTTGAGAAATCAGAAAACATAACACCAAAGTAAAACATAAATAAAATTGTATTGAAAGAAGTTATAAGATCTAACCTTTTCCCCCCAAATCAGTTCCTCCTTTTTCTTGCCACTCCAACATTGATGAAATGTAGAGTAATTGAAATTTACTCTAGAGACACATCTCCCAAAGGCCATGGAGGGAATGAATTTCAACTAAAATTGAAAAGCCATAAAGAGGTCTGTAAACGAAAAAAAAGGGCACACCACAAATCAAAACTTTAAAACAAAAACTTATTTAGCATCTACAGGTTTAATAAGCTAATAGATTATGCCATTCTTACCATTTCCATTAGCTAAAAAAACCCACTAAGCTGATAGATAACCCAGGAACAAAGCAATAGTTTCACTTCAGCAAAAGCTCCATTGGAGCACCAAAGAATAATGTGTACTAGTGTGACTATTGTTTTTTCTCTGGTGGATTAAGGTTCCATTTTTGGCAAAATTTTTAACGTCTTCATAAATTTATTAATTTCATTTGGTCACAGCGCACATTTAAAAGGGTCAGGATACCGATCAGCTGATCAGTTGCATAAAAACAATGCATTAGCCCTATTTGGGACATGGGAAAGGGTTAAAAAAAAACCACCACGCACACCCAGCATGGGTGCACCTGAATCCTATCTTTATTATCCTGTCTATCACAACTCAAAACAGTTATGGTTTTCTGGGTTACATCCTGGACCGCTAGGGGAAAGGAACACCGAACATCTCGACTCACTGTAACGAACTGCCATCAATATATTAGTCTCTAGCTGTGTTTAAAACACCACAGAAACCAAAATAAACGGAAATCTTAAAAATTATTAATCCGGATGCTTAAAAAGTTGTTTTCAAGAAGTTTGTATCTTCAAAACTGAGACCTCACAATTTAATTTCCTGAAACCTCACAACTGAAGATGCCTTTATTTCTTCTCCTGCTTGTCACACTTCTCTCGGGTGCTAACACATTAAGGGGACTCTAAGGGGCCACGTGGTCAGTGTCAGCCAGAACCCGTTTAGTTTCAGAGCCACAGTTATAGAACATGCTTGGCTACTCGCCCTCAAGAGTTTATCAAGAGCCCTAAAACCCCAATGAACCTGGACAGTCCTTTGCTGCAATGTCCTTCCCAAACCTCACACGTTCCCCAAAGCAGAGTCCACGTGCAGCAGAAAGAGACACCGGCAGGATCATCAGATAAGATACGAAGGTGTTAAAAGTCCTCCTTCCCAACGATCAGCCTGGGACCGGCGTCGGGAAAGCATCCTCTTCAGGATTCGGAGCGACATCCCCACAGGGTTCGGAACACCTAGGAGACGCGCGCCTGGGCTGACCCTCGGCCCCGGGGACCCCATCAGGAAGCAAACCTCGGAGCGCCCCCGCACCACCACCTGTTCGAGCCAGACCAGCAGCCCCACCCCGGAGCCTCAGAGCTCCTGCCCGACGGCGCCGACAGTGCGGGTGCCGCTCCCTCTGGGTTCTGGCGGCCACGGGCCCCGCAGCCTCGCGCACTCCGGGCAAGAAAGTCCCGGCTCGTCCGTCACCCCGCCTGCGGACCGGCCACGCCCGACTCTGCGCCGGGGCTGAGTCTCGGGCAGGATCAGCCGGCCCGCCGCCGAACCCCGCTCTCGCCTCCAGCCGCTCCTTCTCATCGGCCCAGTTCCGCCGCCTCTCCGCCGTCTGAGCCGGCAACCTGACACTCACCTCCTGACAACCGGACCGAGTAACCCCCACCGCCTTGTTCAGCGCCACCGCCGCCGCCGCCGCCGCCGTCTCGGTCACCGTCGCAGCCGCTGCCGCCATGTTTGTTGTGTCTCCGGCTCCCTTCCCGCCCCCCGCCTTGCCCAAGTCTCGCGTGAGCAGGACGTAAGGCGAAAGCGGAGGAGGGAGCCGTTTGTCTCTTATGGGGTTCCGTAGGCCCTAGGGGGCGGGACCTCGGAGGGGTGTGCGGGGCGGTGCCGGGGTGGGTGTGGCCCCGGCTCGGCCCGCCCCCAGGCGCTGGCACGCGTCCCGGAGGCCCGAAGAAACCGCGAGCCTCCCGCCTTGCCGAACTAATGGAGGGCCTTACGGTTCGCCTGCTGCGCGGCAGCGGGCTGGTGAGTGCACTCTGGGGGGTGTCCGGGGGGCCCGGGGCGACCCTGGCTCCTGGCGTCGCAGCCTGCGGGCCTTCGGCTAACGGTCCCTGGGCGCCGGCTTGCCTCGCTCCACGTCCGAGGCCGACTCCTCAGGCCCTTTCCCCGAGGTCAGACTTAGGTCTCGACCTCCCTCCAGGCCTCGGGCGGAGCTGGTCTCCGCATCCGTACGGAGGAGTAGGGGCGGCAGCTAGTAGGAAGGGTGTTGGGGGCTGGTCTAGAAGCTTCTTTGACAGAGGAAGAACCCTGTCGGAGAGCCACGTCGTCGGCAAGATGTCCTTTGCAGGCTCTTGGGTCCTGAGAGCCATCGAGTCTCTGGAGGCGTATTGCATAGATGTCATTTCTCCGATGCCCTAACCTACCTTTCCCCAATGATTACATTTCACCGACCCCCTCCCCCCCCCCAAAAAAACCACGATCGCTGAGCAGAGGGGCTCCCTGAGCAGCTTCCGTGGATGGGCACAGCACAGCCCGGGGGGAACCCATTCCGGTCCCGCTCCCACGAACTTGAGCTGAAACCAGCCTCCTGTTGTAGTTAATTCTGATCTCTGGACCTACACAAATTGTTGATTTTTTTTTTTTCCCTTTTTGAGTTGGAGTCTCACCTCTCCCAGGCAGGAGTGCAGTGGCACGCTCACTACTCAACTGCCGCCCCTCAACCTCCTGGGCTCATCAGGCGATCCTTTCGCCTCAGCCTACCGAATAGCTGGGACTGCAGGTGCAGTGCCATCACACCTGGCTTATTTATTTACTTATTTTTTGTAGGTCTCGCTGTGTTGCCCAGGCTGGTCTTGAATTCGTGGGCTCAAGCAATCCTCCAGCCTCGGCATCCCAAAGTGCTGGGATTGCAGGCTAAGCCACCGGGCCAAACTGTTGATTCTTCATCAGCCCTTATGTCAGACATTGCCACATTGTCTTCAGCTCTTTGTCCTGTGACATGCTTTCCAGAACCCTCGCCCTTCTGTTTGGCAGTACGTTTCTTGGAAATTTTCCAGCTGCTGATGAATACTTTTTATCTTTCTTTTGGATTTACTTTAATGAGCTAAAGGCTCTTCAGCGGCTGCTTCAGATTTATGCCCAGAGGCAGGACTCTTACTGTGTCTCACATTAGAGATAATTAACGTTATTTGACTGATTTACAGGCTTCAGGTGTGAAGAAAATTAGTAAAGTCATGTCAGTCTATGGCTGCAAAGAATCAGAAAAATATTCTTATGAGTACTGTTTAATTCTGTATATAATTGTTGGTTAATAATTTAGCAGGGAAAATTTCCTGGGTTTACCATTTGACTATGTTTTAGAGTGAACATTTCTTGACCGCATGTGCTGTGGTAGACCTGTTCTTGGTGTTCTACCTGAATCATCTCACTTAATTCTCTCAACTATCTTAAGTGGTTTAATATTGTAGATGTAGAAGTTGGTGCTGAAAAAGATTAACTTGTCAAAGGCTAGAAAGTGATAGAACTGGCATTCAAACTCTGTTCTGATTCTAAACATGACCTTCATGCCCTACTGCCTCCCTTTCCTTAGTGATATCAGAGCCCTATTTTGTTTTGATTTGTTGGTTTTATTATGGCTTATAGTCCTTCATAGTTTTCAACCTTTTCTATAAATTAGCTAATGTCATTGTTTTTTGTGAGTCGGAATCTCCCTTCTGCCCATGCTGGAGTGCAGTGGCATGCTCACAGCCACTGCAGCCTCAACCTACTGGGCTCAGGTGATCCTTCCGCTGCAGCTCTCCAAGTAACTAGAACTACAACCGTGTGCCACCACACCTGGCTAATTTTTTGTCTGAGCCCAGGCTGGCCTCGAACCCATGGGCTCAGGTAATCCTCTCGCTCTCGCCTCCACCTCCCAAAGTGCTGGGATTACAGGCATGAGCCACCGCGCCTGCCCAATGTCACTGATTGTATTGTAGTGGTGAAGAATGTGGATACTGCACTTTGGGTTTGAACCCAGGTTCTCTCATTTCCTAGTGGCATAATCTTGGACGGGTAATTCTTTGAGTCTCAGTTTCCTGATCTGTAAAATGGGGAGAATAATTGTCCCTATTTCATAGGGTTGTTGTGAAGATTGAGTTCATATGCTCATATAAAGCGCTTAGAATGCTCAGCCTGTAATTCCGCGCCTTGGGAGGCTGAGGTGAGTGGATTGCCTGAGCCTGCGGGTTCGAGACCTGCCTGGGCAACTTGGTGAGACCTCATCTCTACAATAAATCAAAAAATAGCCGGGCGTGGTAGCTCACGCCTGTAGTTCCAGCTGCTTGGAAGGCTGAGGCGGAAGGATCGCCGGAGCCCAGCAGGTCGAGGCTGCAGTGGCCGGGAGCGGGCACTGCACTCCAGTCTGGGTGACAGAGTGAGACTCCAACTCAAAAAAAAAAAAAAAAAAAAGAATAGTGCCTCATAGACTCAACTCTCGGTAAATGTTAAGTAGCTCTTATTGCCATGCATGAGGCATTGTGTGCTGTAACAGACATAATAATGGGTAAAACACTCCACCCTCAAGAAGCTTCTCTTTTAGTGGAGAGATTAGAACTCCATCCAATAAACTTCATATCATTTAGGCATGGAACAAATCCTAAAGGGCTGTGGGCTCAAAGGAGAGAGATGACTAGGACCATTGAGAAAGAGGCTCTTTGGAAGCTGGGTTCGAGTTTAGGAGGGGAAAACACTGCAGCAAAAGGGGAATGAGTCATTTTAAAGAATTTGGGAGTTTATCCTTTTAGATAATGGAGAGTCATTAAAGGTTTAGAGCCCTGAAGTTACTTAGTGCCACAGTGTAGATTGTTGTGGTCTCAAGTGGCATGAACGGTAGAGAAATGCAAGTTAGGGCTGATTTTGGTCTCTATCCAGAGGCAAATGGAGAGCCAGCATTTACTGAGAATTTGCTAGGGACCAGAGACAGCATTTTACATTTAGGCATGTAACAAACTACCCTGTTTATTCTTCCTGTGAACCTATGAGGTGGGTATTAGTGACTACCTTTTGCAAATGAGAAACTCAGGCAATAACCTGTATTCCCAAGTCATAAAACAGTCAGGTAGCAGCTGCTGGCCCTTAGCCACACACAACCCATTACCAATAACTCGGAGAGGAGGAGGTGGGGTTACCTTTGCTTTATGTGAAGTACTCGGATAAGTCTGAAGGGATCTGTAAGTTTACAGCAGGGTTCTTGACATCAAGGAAATTACATTTTTGATTGGGGAGATAGGGTACACGAGGGAGGACCCCCCCGCAAAATTGAATTATCTTTTGGAAGGTGGGCCCCCTGTAATACAGGCTTTCCCTTCTAGGTAAGTATTCTAGGAGCCCATAGGCATCAGTGTAACAGCTAGCGTTATGAGAGGATGCGTTTGGCTTCAGTGAATTTTTCTGGGCAAGTCTTTCAATGCATTTGCCCATTTCGTGATGGGTGACTTATGAGCACACCTGCCCACACTGGGCTGAATGTTCAACCGTTTTTGTTTTTGTTTTTTACCAAAAATGTCATGACCCTTGTGCTGTACCCTCCCTGTTCACCTGATCTCACCCCAAGTGACCCTTTGTTTCCCCGGAGGAAAAAAGTCCTCAAGGGGAAATGTTTTGCTGATGTTGAAGAGGTGAAACAAATAACAGCAGAAACACTACAAGGCATCAAAATTGATGCATTCAAAAACCGTTTTGAGCAGTGGAAGAAGCATCTCGATAGGTGTATTGCATCAAATGGAGAGTACTTTGAAGGTCACTGAAGTTTAAACGTGTAAGTATAAATATACTTTTATAAATAAATTCCAGGGTTTTGGGGGTCCCCCCTCATGTGCTAAAAATTAATATTAGGATAGTAGATGATAAAGAGTGTGGGCAGATGTGCTGATAAGAGATGAGTCTTGAAGTGACCATCCAAAGAAGGGATGGCTTAGGTAAAGCATCAGAGAGGTGCAGGTTCCAAGGCAAGGAGATATGTAGGTAAAGGTGTAGAAGTAGGAATATGCTCTACTTGTTTAAGAAATAATACGCCATGATAGCTGACGTGACAAATTTGCAGAAGGCTAGAATGGAATGAGATGGCAAGCCCCTGTCATGTTAAGGATTCAAGTCTGTACTTGTTCCTGTAGCAGTGAGGAGCTCATAGCTGTCAAGCAGTTTTGACTTCTCCAATCTGGGAAACTAGAGACACAGACTAAAGTTAAGCACAGGTTTATTCTGCTACTTCCTGCATGAGTGTGTTGCCCAGACAAGGTTGCCCACCATCCTGGAAACAGTCCTTTCATTTATCAAAACATAAGCATTTGTTACTCATCAGTACAGAAATGGCTGTTCTCTGCAGATGCAAATGTATCTTTGTTTTGCACCCTTCTTTCTCTCTGGTGCCAGGATGACTAAGTAACCATAATGATTCTCCTTGGCAACCATAATATTCTTTCTCCTTTCTCTCAGGATCCTTGCACCCTAGCTTTGTCTTGCGCACACATTGTTTCGATTCCTTCTTTCTAAGAGATAAACCAGGGTGGCACTATTGACATTTAGGGCTGGATAATTGAATACTGTGGCAGGGCATTTCTGTTTGTTGTAGGATATTTAACAGCATCTCTGACCTCTACTTGTGAGAGGCCCATAGCATCTGTAAGCTGTGGCAACCAAAAATGTCTCTAGACATTGCCAAATGTTCTCTGGGGGCAAAATCACCAGATTGAGAACCACTGGTGTAGACCTGTATAATGTGCTCCGTGAAGGTGTGGAAAGGTGACCTTTCTCCTTATAACCTGGTAGAAAACTCCCAAACTATTTGCCAGCCCCAGCTTGTCGACTATAACAATGGATCTATAGTTTGAAAGATTCTTCTTGAAAGGTCCCAACAGGAACCACTGAAATTCTGAGGTCTACTCGCACAGGGTTTTACAAGATGAAATGGTTAGCAGCTCACAAAAGAAATTTGTCAGGTGAGACTGAGAAGCCACAGGTATCAGACCATTTCAAAAGTTCCTCTGTGGTGTAACACGGCCCTCAACTAGGGTGATACCACTGATGATTAGACAGGAAGACATGTTAGTAAAGGAACACTTGAGAAGATTTGGAAATGGTCTTGAAATGGAGGGATTAAGTGGTCTCCCCATTTTCTAATTGGAATAGACTTAGTGATAATCAAAGATTGGGCCATCTGGAGGAAAAATAATTTGGTATGACAGAAGGAAGATAACTGCTTTAAGTGTAAGTAAAACTTATAACAGGATGCGTTTTGGAAACTGGACAGGAAATGGGTCTGGAAAGTAGCAGAAAAGTCGGAGCTAGAGGCATAGAAGACCAAAACCACTTATGGGTACAGGCATCTGAGGACAAGTATGACCTTTGGGTACAGTAGAGACCAATCTGGGTGAGAGTTGCAAAACGAAGTGAAAGGAGAATGTGTAGGATATCAGTTAAAGAAAGCTTTGTGACAAGTATGCCTTATTCGGAATTGGAACAAAAGAGGGGAAAGGATATTTAAGAGCAAAAAGTACTAGCAAGATTTGACCCAAGATAGTAAAAAAACCTGTTAGAGCAGAAGCAGTGTGTTTTGAGAAGTGCAGGGCACATGGAAAACAACTTGTGCGGTGCTCCCTTCACTCAGTTTGGTATCTGCCTGGCCCCTGCAGGCATTGAATATGCAACCCTGGGCCTGGTCTCTTGATTCTGTTTAAGTGTTATTTCTGCTGTACTATGTCTTTCCTGAAAAGGTGGGTGGGTCAAAGAAATGCCCGGTACCTGGTTAGCTGTTGTGATGCCGTGTGGGATGTGGTGCAAAACTTGTGAATTCTTCCCCTCAACCCTAAGATGAGTTTTAGAGTGACTAGCAAAGTTTTCAAACAGCGTTTATTAGAGAAAGGAGAAGGGAAAGAGAGACTAACCAGAGCTGGCATGGGGGAGAGAAATCTTGCCTTTTGCTTTTTATAATAGGCTTGATCCACCTTCAGGATGATTAGTATGCTAAAGAGGGTGGAGCCCAGGTAACCTCCACTTTTTGGAGAGCTCTCTGGTTCTGAGGGGAGGAGGGAGAGGTGGTCTTTTCCTGATCACATTGTCTTTTGCTGAAAACCTGCTGGATGTTTCCAATTCACAAGTTCATGAATTCAAAGGTGGTCCTATTGTCATTTCTATGGCTTTGGTCAATTATGGAGTGGTATTGGGCCTTCTGCCTTTCATGGGGAACCTGGAAGATTCCTAGTGATTATTATGCTAAACCATAAATTGAAAGGTTGGGCTGTCCTACTCTTGCATCTGATGGGGTTTTCTTTGGATTTGCCAAGGGGGTGGGGTAGGCTACCAGCTTGACCTGCAATAAAATGTAATTTTAAAAAATGTCTGAAACCTTCCTAAAATCTGCCTATGGGAAATGGATCTTGGTCTAATCTGTGCTAGCTACCCTGCCTCAGTTGGACCAAGTAATTACCCGATTAAAAAAAATTCAGTTCTACAATAATTCTATCTTTAAAGACTTATTTGGAAATAGAAGTGAACATCTGGTTTCCTTTTTATGCAGTAGTACTTTGAGAAAGAGAAATTACTGATTTAGCCAAGGTCCTACAGGAGGCAAACAAATCTCCCTTATGTTGATTTCCTGGCATTGTGCCTTTCCTGGTTTATTTAGCCATCTTTAGAGGCATTTACTAGCATTTTTCTAGAAGGACAAGGTTTTGTAGGAATTCTTAGAGATTAGAATGAGAGTCAGAAAGTGGAGAAAGAGGAAAGTCACGTTATTAGCAATTTTGGACAACACCCAAACAGAAGATACTGTATAACCAGAAAACAAGCAAAGGTTGGAGAAATTCTGATGAAGCTTTCGCTTGGAGATATGAGAGATGGGAAAGGATCAACTTAAAATCTAAAATGAAATGTGCAGTACTTCAATCAGATCTTAAAATAGCTATTCCAAATTTAGACCGAATTCACTAAAAGGTCTGTGTAGAAGAAGATAGAAAATCCTTTAACTATTAGGAAGTAGAGAAAGAAGCATTGCATAATCTACTGTTCTAAAGAACATGTAAGCCCTGAAGGATAAACAACATTAATAAGCAAATCCTCACCTTCTCCTCCTTCTCCTCCTCTTACTCATATTTTCCTTAAATAGTTGCTGCCTCTGCCAACTACAGAGAGCCTAAGGCCATAGGAGAAAAATGTGGCCAGTGTAATTCTGACAGCTGACTGGCTCTATAACAGGACTGTCTCTGTCAAATACAAATTCTATGTTAAATATCGTCTCATAAACCTATGAAACTCTTTATATGCCATATTGATCCTTAGGTCCCAAAGAAAATAAAAAATCATGAAAACTACTGTTCTCCTTTTAATTAGATTAATTAACCTAAGACAAGAACTGGAAATGAGCACATTTAACCACACTGGCACTTAAACCTGTGTTTGTTATATATATGTCACACACACACTGTAAAAAAATCAACCTGGAGGACTGTTAGGTACCAGAATTCTAGCGGGGCCTCCAAAATGTTAGGTCAGACCTGGCAGTGAGGGGGGTGGTGTCTGTGATCTGGCGCCGCACAAAAGATGCAAAGGATTACACAGAAATTAGATTGGAATATGTGGTTTATTTAGAAAGTAAATTGGAGAGAAAGAGAAGATTCACCTCCCCAAGGTAGGGGAGGAGACCAAAGCTAGGAAAAACATGGTGGCCGTAGCTCAAAGAGCTATCTGACCCAGTCAGAGTTTAACAAGGCAATGGCTAATGTCTGCTTGACATTGAATGCCTTGTAAACAATCCCTTTGATGGGGACTGGTCGTTAAGGTGATTGGGTGGTGGTCTGTTTCAACTCAGGAAGGGGACTAGTAAGCACAGGTACTGACATCACCACGATGGACAGTAGGCAGATGGGTGGGTTAGTCACATGATTGCCACCATGTTGATGGGTTCTGTCATGAAGGTCACACTGGTTAGGTTAACTTGTTTACAAAACAAGCTGGGGAGAGGGTTGTAAAACAATAATCAATAGCTACCTCTGTGAAACCAGTTCTGTCCTTGAATAGAGGGCAAATTAAAGTGAACTGCTAGAAAAACATTACCAAACTAGGCAGTGTTAAAGTGATTGCTCATTGGGCATATCAACTGCATCTTGTTCTTTTTAAGAACCTTCTCCGCTTTACTACTACTTGCTATTGGACTACCTCTTATACATATTTTAGGCAGCAGGTACCAATAATTTGGCATAAGAAATACAGTGTGGCCAGGCTCAGTGTCTCAGCCTGTAATCCTAGCACTTTGGGAGGCCAAGGCAAGTGGATTGCCTGAGAGCGAGTTCAAGACCAGCCCAGGCAACTTGGCGAGACCTTGTCTCTACAATTAGTAAAAAAAAATTAGCTGGTTGCGGTAGCACGCACCTTTCGCTCTAGCTACTTGGAAGACTGAGGCGGAAGGATTGCCGGAGCCGAGGGGTGGCCGTGGGTGTGCCACTGCACTCCAGCCTGGGTGACAGTGAGACTCCAACTCAAAAAAAAGGAAAGAAAGAAATACAGTGTAAGTATTTTTCATTAAATTATTCTAAATTGTTGACATAATTCTCATAAGCTATACCAATTCCTATTATTTTAAAGCCCATAAATAATTTTTTTAATTTTTTAAGGGGAAGTGATAGAATTTTTTAAACTTTATTTTCAGATAATTGTAGATTCTCATGAAGTTGTTAAAAAAAAAATTAGAGATCCTACATACTCTTTATCAAATTTGTCCTAAGGTAACTTACCAATTTGTAATACAGTATCACAACCAAGAAATTGACATTGATACTGTCAACCTAAATAACAGAAACTCTCTAAAAGAAAAAATATTTGTTTGGGAATAGAACATTGCAATGGGAATGTGAGTGCCATGGTAAACTGTGTGTATTCAGGGAGGTAAAGGAAGAGAATGGTTTTTAAAGGAAAATAAGGATCACATAATTGTTTTGAAATAATTATGGTTGATACAAAAGTCAATAACAAAAGTGATATCAGTTCAAAGTTGGGCAGGCAATTGCTGGTGCAGATGTCCTTGCGTAAGTATTCTTTTGTGTAAGGATGTGATGACCTTTGTGCAAGGTTTTAGTTTTTGCGGCCGTTTTTGATAGTTGTTATCATGCTTACAAGCATAAAAGCCCCTCTCTTCATGACCTTCCCTGGCTTTATTTGTCAGGGTTTTTTTTTTTTAAAAAACATTAATGACTTCATTTTGATTCTGACAACTTTCACAATACAATCCACCAATCTCTTTCAGATACCTTCAGTTCTACATATGTGTGTATAGTTCTGTGCAGTTTTATCATATGTATGTTTGTGTATCCATCACAAGCTACAAGGCAATTCCAGCAGCACAAAGATCCCTTGTGTTGCTGTTATAACCACATGCTACCCCTAACCTCCTGCCCTGGTCCCTAACGCCTGATAACTGCTAATGCTAATCTCTTGTCTATATAGTATTGTCATTGTAAGCATGTTGCATAAATGGAATCATACTGTAATGGAACTCAGATTTAACTGCTCACTGCTTGAAAAGCCAAATGCACAAGAGGCAAGGTATGGTGGAAGGAAAGCATCATTATTCAAATGCTGGCAGTTGGGGGAGATGGCTGGGCTCAAGCCTCAATGAAATCATCTCAAATTTTTAGGCTAAGTGAGTACGTTTTAAAAGGGAAACTTGGTGTGGGAAACAAGTAGGAGTAGTGCAGGTCTGCATATCTTGTTCCAATGCAGACCTATCTCAGTTACAACCAGATTATAGATTAACTATCTTGAATAACTAGGTAGGAGAGAAGTCACTGGCTGGGTTTTCATGCCTGGTTTGCTTCAAGATTAGCCCCTGGAATTTCTGAGAAAGCGTATAGTTAGATAAGTGTGCATGGTACAAGAGAGTGTCTGGTGGGAAAAGTGTATAAATATTTTTCTGGAGCATGTTTCAAAACTACATTTTAAGATCAAGAAAGAGGAAAATAAAATTTTGTAAACTTTAAAATACATTTCAAGGCTGAGGTAACTCGGTTATAACTCCCCACTGTCAAATTCCATTCCCCTTGTGCAGCAGTTAAAATATTGAATATCAGACCCCTTTTTTTCTCCATTCTATTTCTGTGGAAAGTGGGTGATGTATGTGATCTAGCTACTACCTGCTGAAATGGAGCATAATTAGGGGCCAGCAGAATGGAACTTTTTCACCTGGAGTTAGAAGTATTCCTGAGTATCTGGACTTAGGGAAGAGACTTGTTGGAGCATCATAGTGCTAGGATGCAGAAGCTTTTGGGAGAACTGGTCCTACATTTCTATACAGAACATACAGCAACTGTATAACCCACAACCAAGTATACCTATTTCTACCATCATGGCTAGAACTGTAATTTTTGCTTCCAGAAAGGTCCAGACCCAAACCAGGACGCTAACCATTGATTTAATGACATTATAGGGGCAGCCATAGCTTTTATTTGTTTGTGCATGTCTTGGAAGGCTAGGGAGACATTCTTTGAATTGTCTGGAATATACACACAACATTAGGGTTTTTGTGAGTTGGAGTTTCACTCTGTCGCCCAGGCTGGAGTGCAGTGGTACACTCACAGCTACACCAGCATCCATCTGCTAGGCTCCAGCAATCCTTCCGCCTCAGCCCTCTAAGTAGCTGGAACTACAGGTGGCGCTACCACACCTGGCTAATGTTTTATTTATTGTAGAGACGAGGTCTTGCCAAGTTCCCCAGACTGGTCTTGAACCCGCGGGCTCAAGCAATCCACCTGCCTCGGTCTCCCAAAGTGCTGGGATTACAGGCTGAACCACTGTGCCCGGCCAACATTAGGTTTTGATAATGGCACAAGGTTCCCCTTGTGCAACAGTTAAAATATTGAATGTCAGACCAGCCCGGGCAATAGAGATCATCTGGAAATCAATAGCAATGAAAAAAAATGGAATTATAAAATAGACAATGAACTTGAATAAACAGTATGCAGAAAAAGAAATACAGATTGTTCTTAAACATATGAAAAGGTGTTCAAACTAGTACAAACAGAAGCACAAATATAAGAATGCCTTGAGCTATAATTTTTAATTTATCAGATTAGTGCAGAAATAATAATTTACAAAATTGGCTAGCATACTGCTTTGGCCAAGGCTCTGGAAGACATTAAAACAGCCCACCAAAGTGGTATGAAAATTACTTTAAAAATATCCAAGCAATCAGTAGCCACAGACCAAAACATTATCTAAACTTAATCTGAGCCTTCTGAAAAAGTACAGTGGCATGTGTAAATCTTGTTTTTTTCTCTTGTTAATCTGCGTACTGTCAGTTAATTCACAGCCCCACTGCCACCACCATTTAACCTAGGTCGTTAGAGAAATATGTACACGTATAGTTCTGTAAATATGTACACGTAGTTAGAGAAGTATGTACACTTATAGTTTTATTACATGCAGATTTGTGTAACCATCATCAATATATCCACAAAGATCTCCCTGTTGCAGTATACTTACAACAAAAGGCGTCCTACTTTCCCCATCTAAGACTCTGCCTGCCCTACCCTAACCCCATAGGTAATGGCTTTTATTAGTTTCCTGGGCAACCTCTAAAGTAGAGCCTGGTTTAAAGAAACAAAAGCCCGAGTTCTTATACAAAATGAACTATTTTTTAAAAAGTGAAAACCTCTCCGTCCTAATATGAAAAGATTTCTAGAATATATTTCTACTTGGAAGAAAAGGAAGGCACGAAATAGGGTACATAGTATTCTACCTTTTGGAATCGGCAGGCAGGGAGAAAAATAAGAATATATATTCCTGTTGGCTTATATTTGTTTTAAAAGAGTACTAGAAGGATATATAAGAAACAAATCAAAGAGGTTACCTATGGGGGAGATTGAGAAGAGGGCTGGTTTTTTGAGCCTTGTTCATATGTTACCTGTTCAAAGCAAAGTAACTGCTGGAGAAGGGGGAGTCATAAGGGAGGCATGTTCATACATCAGTACTTAACCCTAAGGAACAAACGAATGACTTGGCTTTTGAAAGTTATGAGTTTTCGGTCTCCAAAGCCATGCATGCAAACCACACATTCTGTAAGTAGACCCAAGTTCAGTGGCTTATTGCCCCAAAGCCAAACTTGAGAGATAAGAGTTGGAGGAAGGAAAAATAGATTTTATTCAAGAGCCAGCAGCCTGAGGATATGGCAGACCAACATCACAAAAAGACCACCTCAGATTTTCAAGCTGCTTAGAAGGTGTTTTGGGGTTTTTTTGGTTTTGGTTTTGGTTTTGTTTTTTTGAGTCTCATCCTGTGGCTCAGGCTGGAGTGCAGTAGCATGCTCATGGCCACTGCAGACTTGACCTGCTGGGCTCTTGTGATCCTTCCACTTCAGCCATCCAAGTAGCTGGAACTACAGTTGTGCGCCACCATGCCCAGCAATTTTTTTTCTTTGATTTATTGTAGAGACGAGGTCTTGCCATGTTGCCCAAGCTGGTCTCAAACCCATGGGCTCAGGCAATCTTCTCTCCTCAGTCTCCCACAGTGTTTATAGGCATGAGCCTCTACACCTGGTTTGAAGGATTCTTAAAGGAAAACTTGTTATGGTAAGCATGCGGGAGTGGCACAGGGTGCAAGTCTGCAGGACTTGTTCTGATGACTTATCTTGGGTAGTGGCCCTCTCAGAGTTCCATAGGTGTTACCTTGACTGCAGTCAGATTATGGATTAACTGAGCAGGAGGGTTCTGAAATCAGGACTGATTCCTGGTCTGTTTTAAGATTAACCTCTACAATTCTCAAGCAAGCGTGTAATCAGATAAGCATGCATTACAGAGGAAGGGGAAGGAAAGAACAAGGGAGAAGAGAAAAAAGAGTGAGTGATCTCTTAAAAATCCTGTTTTAAAGCAGGATTATTGATTACTCCCCCTGTAAAGTTGCATTGCATTTCTATGGAAAATGGATGATGAATTCAATCTAGCTACTTCCTACTGTAAAGGGGAATAGCTAGGGGACTAGGAAATGGAACCTACTCACCTGGAGTTGGAAGTATTCATGAGTTCCTGGGATCATGGAAGAAACTTGCTGGAGCGTTATATGACAAGGAGTCAGAAATCTTGGGAAGAGTTGGTTCTGCATTCCCATACATAAAGTACAATAGCAATAGACTCTACAACAGAAAAGTATACTAATTCTGATAATCATGGCTAGGATTTATCAGTACTTTTTCCACCAAAATGGGTCTTACCCAGGCCATGATGATAGCCATTGATTTTGGGACATCATACATGGGGTCAGACATAGGATAAATCTTACATCTATCTTGGAGAGCTAAAGAGATATTTCTGAAATTATCCAGAATATACAGACAGCTCTCAGTTTTCATTTTAGCACCAACCCACCTTGAGTGGCTGTAGGGATATTAAGGGCTATTTGATTTTGTATGACTGAAGTGATTAAAGAAGTAATGCCCCCAAGGGTACATTTATTAATGGCCTTATATATAAGGAGTATGAGCAATGTGGAGTTAAACCAAGAAAGAATTCAAGGTTCAGCCCAAATTGTAGAAAATAATAAAGACTAAAAAATATGAACAAAAGCATCTAATAACAGGTGTACTCTAGGTTATTATGAAACATGGTTTTTCTCTCCAGTCCTCCATTTCTACTAGTGACAATCATAGAATAATTTATTTGCAAAATAAATTTTAGTCTTATTATACTTACCTTGAGAATTTGCATATAATGCAGCAAGAAAAATTGTTTTCCCTGTAGGCTGTTTTTAAATTGGCTTTGTCCAAACATTTTTCCATAAGGAATCTCAAATTAGGTCTTCTAAAAGCCTCTCAAGGAGCCAGTAAATATCTGTATGAACTGGGTAAATTCCTTTCTTCTCAAAGTCCCAAAATAACTTGAGGTTCCAGGCCTGCCGGAAAGCAACATTCTTTGCTTACCACAGATAAAGAACCCTGTAAACCAACAACATAGACAAGGTACAAAACCAATTTTTTTAAAGGACTTTTTATCAGCTCTATAAGGTGAGTCTCAGTTCAGATATAAGCAATCTGCATATATCTGAAAATGTCATTCCTGTCAAAGCCTTGGTAAAATAACTAGTTTTGCCAATTGTGTTCTGTTACAGAAGAAAACAAACTCTTATTGAACTTACACAATCATATTACCATAAATCAGAAATACTCACAAATGGGTCCCAAATTCTGGTGAAGTCAGATAGAAATAAATATGCTTCAAAATATTCTCACAAGAGTATGTCTTACTCCATTGTTAAGAACTGTAAATAGCTCAAAAGAGAAAAAAGGTTTTCTTGACTCTGAAAAACAACCAGCAGTGTTATAAACAAAAGGTCATAAAAAATTTATTTTAGTCTTCTATTATTTCAGTCCATGCAACTAACTGCTGTCCACTAAATATTGGGTTAGCAATTCTTGAAAGCTCTTCAATAAAAGTCCTGGAATTTTTCCTAGTCTAATGGCTTAATCTCTGAAATTATTAGAAACCTGCATTGAAGTGCATCTGTCAGAGTCCCATAGCTGGTTATAAACAATTTTTGAAAAGATTAATGTGAAACAATAATGGTGACTGACAAAAGTCTCAGAACAGTCATGGTCAAAGACACATTTGACAAGGGAATTTGGCTACTTTTGTGGAATGTAACAGCATAATTATAATTACTGATAACTTACACTTTAACATATTTTATGAATTTCATGTAATCTTAGACTAATAACAAATATAACAAGAAAGTTAGACTTTTTATGTTCGACAATGCTTCCTATATGAGTTTAACATGTCAAATAAGCTGAATATGTCTCTCTTGGATGTTAGGGAAACCTAATATCTAAAAAGGAAGTTAGAGATCAAAAGACTGAGTTTAGAATTTGATTTTGAAAAAGTTTGTCAAATATCAAAGGCTTAAAAATATTTGTTATCATAAAATAGGCAAAGACTTTATAAGGCAGAAACCTTTACTCTTTGGTAGAGAAGACACTCAGTTTCCCAAACAATAAGACCTAATAAAGACAGCATGAGACCAGCTGAAGCTCTCCCCTTATTTTTTTTTTCTTGACATTTACCAACAAGGTAAATAAAAATATTTTATGATCTCTTAATATTACATGAAAATCCTTGTTCAAAAGAGAAAACCAAATTTTACCGTTGCTTTAGTGTATTAGATGTGAAAGTGAGTTTTACTAAAACCTTATCAAATAAACCCACCTAATTTTAATCAGTTTGGCCATAAAGTAAGATTTCTATAAAACCTTGTATAACTATTCTTACAGTTTTGTTTATTAAACAGCAGATCAGTGCTCCAAGAAAGTTCTGTTATTTCAACATAGGAACTTAGTCTCTGGTCCTGCATGAGTGTACTGTTGATAATTTTAAAACAGCATGCTGCTTAACTTAGAGTAAAACTAATTCTCTTTACATTTAGCCAACTTGATCCCACACAGAATTTCTTTTACAAGATTCTTCTTCTACAACTTGCTTAAACCTTCAGTTTTATCTTAAAAATGTACTTTCTTCCAAACTGTATATCTAGTTTTAGCCATCATTTTTCCATCAACTTTAAAGCAACTTTAAAACTCTCCAAACTAGACAGTTATTACTATTTTTGTAACAAAAATCACATTTCCATGTCCTTTTATATATATATATTTTTTTCTTTTTTTCTTTTTACCCAAATCTCATCTTACTTTCTTCATATGCTTTGCATATAAAATTGCTTCTCTTGTATTGTTAGGTCACACCCCCAGCAGGGCCTCCAGAATATTAGGTCAGGCCCGCCAGGGTATGAGTGTCTGGTGAGTGATCCGATGCCCCCGAGAAAGATGCAAAGAATTGCACAGAAGTTAGATTAGAGGCCAAGCGCAGTGGCTCATGCCTATGATCCCAGCACTTTGGGAGGCCAAGATGAGAGGATCGCCTGAGCCCATGGGTTCAAGACCAGCCTGGGCAACTTGGCAAGACCTCATCTCTACAATAAATCAAAAAATTAGCCAAGTGTGGCGGTGCATGCCTGTAGTTCCAGCTACTTGGAAGGCTGAGGTGGAAGGATCGCCTGAGCCCAGCAGGTCAAGGCTGCGGTGGCTGGGAACATGCCACTGCCCTCCAGTCTGGGTGACAGAGTGAGATTCCAACTCAAAAAAAAAGTTAGATTAGAAAATATAGTTTATTTAAATATAGTTTATATAAAATATAGTTTATTAGAGTTTAGTAAATTAGCGAGAGAGTGAGAGAAGGAGGAGATTCATCTCCCCTGGGTAAGGAAGTGGGCCAAAGCCAGGAACCATGGCCACACCAGAGTCTAGTAAGGCAATGGTAGCTGGTTGCTCCTGATTGAATCCTTTTAACCCTTCCCTTTGATAGGGGAAGGTCATTAAGGTGACTGGGTGGCAGTCTACTCCACATCTTCACAAAGGGTCATAGAAGCTCATCAAGTGATGGACAGCAGGCAGTGGGTGGGTTAGTCCCATGATTGTTGCCATGGTGGTGGGAGTCAGTCACACCATGAAGGGCTTACTAGGTTACCTTGGGTCTTCTGGGTAAAGGCAAATACTTAGAATAGAAAAGCTAATTAGTAATAAGCTGGGGAGGGAGTTGTAAAGCAACTATCAATAGCTACCCCTGAGAAACCAGTTCTGTCTTTGGCTAGTGATTAGAGGGTAAGTTAAGTGTTTGCTAGAAATACGTGAGCTTTAGGCAATCTTAAAATGCCTGCTAATTGGGGGATATTAAATCCATGTTATGCCCTTTCATCTCCCTCTCTTGTTATTTAAAAATATTCTTTTTTTTTTTTTTTTTTTTGAGTTGGAGTCTCACTCAGTCGCCCAGACTGGAGTTGCAGTGGCCGCTCCCAGCCACCGCAGCCTCACCTGCTGGGCTCCAGCAATCCTTCCGCCTCAGCCTTCCGAGTAGCCAGAATTACAGGCATGTGCTACCATGCCCAGCTGATTTTTAGATTTATTGTAGAGATGAGGTCTCGCTGCCCAGGCGGGTCTCGAACCCATGGGCTCAGGCAATCCACTCACCTCAGCCTCCCAAAGGCGCGGGATTATATACCTGGGGAACAAGGACTAAGGTCAGGCCTCTGTAGCTACTTCCTGCTGAACATGGGGCATAGAGCTTGCCTAGAGCAAGGGACGGACAGAAGCTCACGGAGTTAAGTATCTTCAGTGTCTGTTTACAAAGCAGTGTGTACAAGCATATGCCATTAGAATTAATACTACTATGATAATAAAGGCCACTATAGCTGCTGTTTTAGTACATTGAGGCTTTGATGTCTGGTAAATTCTATTTATAGTTACCCCCAGTGGGCTTGATACCCACTGTAGGATTTCAGGCAGTTTCCACTGTTGCACCAGTGAATTTCTGGGTCCATATGTGTCTGTCCCCGCAGCCTGTCTTCAAGTTTCTTCACAAGGATTGATATGCTAGAGGGTGAAGCCCAGGTAACCTCTACTCCAGAGAGATGGGAGACTGATATCTTTCCACTTTTGATGAGAGGAGAGGGATGGTGTTGGCCTTCTGACAGGAAAAGATCACCTTAAAGTTTAACAAAAATAATTAGTAGTGATACTTTTGTTATAGCTGGATTGCGAGAAACAATGCCAACACACAGGGAAGGTCAGATTATGAGTTCTTTATTGATGCCGGGAACTGAGAGCAGACGAGTGTTCCAAATAACTCTCGGCCCCCGAACAGAGTGAGTAGTGGGTTTTTTAAAGGTAAACAATAGCTGTACAGTTTGATATTTCTTGGCAAACCATATGATTAGTAAGGGATACAGATGGTTACAGAATTTACGCAACTAGGGAGTTTCCAGTCACTGAGGGGCACAGGAATGTGGGTGTGCAGTATGATTATGAGAAGTTTACATAAGGGGGTCATCTCTAGGCTAACATGGAAGATCTGTTACAAAATGGAGTTACTTATTCATGTCAAGCAAGCTATTTCAGCAGGCTATTATAGGTTTTGCAGATAGATATTTCACTTTAAACAGAAAGTTGTTATCCATCCTGTGTTGGATTAGTAATTCTTGTGCCTGGAAGGAGATTTTATTAAAGTTATTAGCATGTTGTCACCGAAAAGCACTATAACCGATCTCAAACCTCTGTGAGTGAAATCAATTTACCTGGCCTGCAGGTAGTTCAGGAGAAGTATGTGGAGTAGGTGTGGTTCTTGAAGCTTAAGAACTTGAAGAGTTTAAGTATTAAAATTTTTAAAATCATAACGTTACAGGATTACAGTAGTTACTGCAAAGTTACTAATTTAGCTAAAGTGATAGTCCAAAGGTTTTTGAAAAGTGTAAAAAATAAAAAATTCTCGCTTTTTGTAACAAAAACAGTGGGGGACCTAACTGAATTTGTCTCCCCACCTCCCCTTGTTTATAGAGAAAATTCTTTTGGAGATTGTTAAGTAAGAAGCTTGTGTTCTGGTCTCTGAGTAGCATTTTGGCCTGGCATTAGTGTAAATGATATTAATGGTAAATTCATAGAATCTTTTTGCAGCCTTGAGTGTTTATAGAATTCCTTTCACATATTTTACAAACCTTCCACATACCATTTTTGACAAAATTATCTTTATATCCTTCCTTACCAAAAGCATACCTTTATAGCAACAACTTTTTGATATCTATCCTTTGCTTTTTTTTTTTTCACCTTTTTATAGATAACTTTTTAACATTTATACTTGGAATTAATCTTTTAATAAAGATTAAGATAAAGCTATGATTCCAACATGGATGGCCAGGACCAAACAGCTGGAACCTGTATTAATTAAGAAATTAGATGGGGAGACACCTCTTATCAATAAGGGTGCCTGAATGAAGCATATTTGTATACCTAACCCTTAACTGTACCCCACAATATCATAATAAAAAATATTAATTAAAAAAAATTAATTTGGGTTCTGTAAGGTGGTACCTATAGAAACCTAAGAGAAACTTAACTTACCCTTAGTTTAGTCTTTTTGCCTCAGCATAACCATCAGAAAGTGTTCAGACATTCTACTGCAGGCCAAACTGCAGCCTACAACCCCGGCAAATCTCCATCAGATGCAATACAAGAACAGAGACATAAAAATGATAATAAGACCACCTTTGGTCAAGGAATTTGTGGATTGCAAATGTCTAACAAGTCTCTTGCAGGAAAAACCCCTCCGGACCCAAACCCCCCAAGTTAACCTAATCAGCTCTTTGTGACCTATGTGACTCAGACCGACCACACCATGGCAGCAGTCATGTGACTAACCCATCTGCATGCTGTCCATCACCTGTGCTTGCCTGCCCTGTCCCTTCATGATGATATGGAGCAGACTACCATCCAATCACCGTAATGGTCTTCCCCATCAAGGGGAATGGTTAAAAGGACTCAGTCATAAGCAGCCATTGGCCATTGTCTTGCTAGACTCTCGTGTGTCTATGTGCTCTTTGAACTATGGCTGTCACCATGCTTCCTGGTTTGGCTCCCTCACCCACCTCGGGGAGGTGAATCTTCTCCCTCCCATCTCTCCCTCTAATTTACTTTTGAATAAACTGTACAATTCTTTACATCTTTCATGTGACATCAGATCACACCCCAGATGGCCACATGTGGGAAGTTATCTCTTTTTAAATAAATCTTTTCTTTCTTTGCCTCTTTGTGTTGCAAATCTTTGTGTTACTCGGGATCTCTGGTTACCAGTGTTGTGCCCCCTCTGAACCTAACAGGTTGTAGCATCCTAATATTCACCTGAGGTTTGTCGGGGTGATGGTGAGCCAGTGCCAGGCACTTTAGCAGATTTCCAGGCCTCCTTAAGTAGCCACCATTTCTGAACCAGGTGTTCTCTCCTCTCCTCAGAAGAAAGTGCACCTGCTTCCCAATGGCTCTCTGGCCTGCACGGTGGACAAGGTCTAGGAGTAAGTTTAGGCCTCTTTGGAGCAACTACGCTTCTAGTGCCCCCCCAGACCGTACCCATAAGCAGTGGACACCATCCCCTTAGCAGGTTTGTTCTTACCAGGTCTCCGATGGGCAGTTTGAGTTTTGTTGTTAATTGCAATTGCCAATTGGGGTGCCTCTTTGGCCCTCTGGTTCTGCAGCCCTCCAAGTTGGCATCCTGTTGCTTTTCTAATGTCTCGCCTGGAAAAAAACTCAAAAGTTCTTTTTTAATAGGCGAAACATATGAAATTTGGATTATTTCTTTAACAGTCTGATGTAAAACCCTTTATAGGGAACAGACTATGTGGCTGTGAAGTGATCTGTTCCTACTTATTTCTAATTATGAACAGGCAAATCTGTTTAAAACCCTTTATAAATTGCTAAATTACAGTTTTAGTTGTAAGGTGTGGATAATTAGGTGGAAGTGATTCGTTCCCACACAGAATACTCAGTATTTCATCCTTCCAGTAGAAGTACTAGGCTTCAAAGAACAGAGCTATGAATTATGTTTGACCTTTCCCAGCAGAGCTAAAGAGGTTCTGGGTCTGGGAGTATTTTACGTGTCCTCAGACCTTAACCTGTTTAGATCCTAGAATATCACAGAAGCAGCTTATGATCTTAAAACATATAGCAAAGGTAGTATCTCACCAGTAGACTTATACAAACTGTCTACATTTTGAAGAGGTTTCTGTTTTGTTTTGCCAATACTTCTAAAACTGTCTTTACTTAAGAATTCTTAAAGTCATGTGAACTAAAAGACATTTGAGTTAAAGTTTCTGTTTTTTGTTGTTGATGTTGATAAAGCAGTTGATTTAACTGTTATTTTTCTTTTAGCCAATTAATTAGAGCTCTTTCATATATTGGTAGTGAAACCATGTATACATGACATACATAAATACACATAGAGACACACAGACAGAGGCAGAACTTAGAGGTTTTTAAGATTTTTTGTGTGTGCTGGTTTTTAAAAAGTTTTTCTACCACTTTAGACTATCAGTCTCTTGAATACTTGTCCCATGCCCTAAATAGAGAAGCAACTCCAAATTGCACCTCCAAAGATAAGTTTCAGGTGAAACAAGGTAGGAAATTTACATTCTCAGAGGCAAAGGCACAGACTGTAGATCTAAACAAAGATAAGGTTTATTATATAAACTTTTTTTTTTTTTTTTTTAGTTGGAGTCTCACTCTGTCTCCCAGACTGGAATGCAGTGGCACGCCCACAGCCACCACAGCCTTCCAAGTGCCTGGTATTACAGGTACAAGCCGGCTAATTTTTTGATTTATTGTAGAGATGAGGTCTCGGTTGCCCAGGCTGGTTTCAAACCTGTGGGCTCAGGCAATCCTCTCCCCTTGGCCTCCCTGGGATTATAGGCCTGTTATATGAACTTTATTATATTATAGCCCTGTTATATGAACTTTAAAACCACTGTCTTTCCCACAGTTAAAGTTCTTAGTGGTGTGGGTACAAAGATAAAGATGCTCTTACAAATGGAGATTTTCTTAAAGATGTAAGTTTCTTTTACAAAAGGATTTTACAATAACCGGCCATGTGCCAGAAGGTTGTGTTTTGGCCTTTTCAGCTTAGCTTGTTTCTTAATTAGATTGTCAGCTTTAGGGTAAGGCACTTTAAGGAGGGTAAAGCCTATAAAGCATGAGGTCTTTAGGACTTAAACCAGCTTTTCTTATCCAAACTTTTGAAAAAAACAACATAATCATTTACCGTAAGCAACTGTCATCTTTAAAAGTGTACTCATTTGATATACTGAGGTCGTTTTTTTTCCCACAATATAAAGCATTTTCTGGTACGTCCAAGAGCCAGAGATTGGGTGGTACAATGCAAAAGAGAACAGAGCTTTAGACCTGAACTGAAGATGGCCAAGAGGAAGGAGGAGTAGAGCAGAAAGAACACTTTTTAAGAAAGAAGTAAATCTTCTTTTTAAAAAGTTTTAGTTGACTAAAAAAATTCCCAAAACCAGGATCCTAAAAGAGAAAAAGCATAAAGAACTTTTAAATACATATATAACTTGGATGTTAACTATTAATTAAGATGGCTCTTTTTAAAAACATTTATTTTATTATTATTATTTTACTTTTTAGAGACCAATCTCACTGTGTTGCCCAGGCTGGTCTCAAAATCCTGGGCTCAAGTAACCCTCCAGCCTTGGCCTCCCAAAGTGCTGGGATTACAGGCGTGAGCCACCATACCAAGCCTAATTAAGCTGACTTTTAACCATGGAGTTCAAAAAATGTCCTTTCAGTTCTCATTACCAGATTTTAGATGGGACAAGCAGCTGGTATTTTCTGGCATTTAAACTTTTTACACTAACACACATCTAAAAGGGGTGGCAAGCAGTTTTTACAAGACCAGAATCACCCCATAGACATCTCAGAGAAGGGGAAACTGCTAGCCATAAGCGAAATGCAACTCACATTTTTATTCAGTCATATTCCCTAGGGTCTTAGCTTCTTGGCTGATCGCCTATATACAAAAGTTGAAAACTCTACATGTGCCCACAGACAGAAATTGCCAGACTCATACAAACAGCAAACTAGAAAGGACTCATTCCCCAGACAGGAATAGAACCTAGCCTACCAGGGTGAGGGAGTAGACCTTTAGCTACAGAGCAGGGTGGTCTATTGCTTCTCTCCCCAAAAGGAATCCAGAGCAGGCAGTTTTGAGCGCATGAAGGGTTTTAACTTTGTTTTAGGTTAAGCTTTGCATTTAAATTTAATCAAAAAGAATCCTTAAGGCTAACCATGGCATTATGTCACATGAAATTTTTTCTCTCGTAGGTCTTAAATTCAGAAAGGAAAAGGAATTTTTACCATCAGTTCAACCAGAGACCACAGAGAGAGAGAGAGAGAAACCAGGAATCTGACTGTAAGAAATTCTTACCCTTTTGCAGGCTTGCCAGATTTCTGTTTCCCTCTCTATGACTTCCAGAAGAACAGACAGCTCTGGTGCCCCTACTTGCTACTCTAAAATGTGGAGCCAGGCCATATTATAGAAGAAAATCCTTTTACATTTTATGGGGTCACAGGCAAAAGCCTCCTAATTTTGCAAGATAGGAGAGGGACAAAAAAAAACAAAAACAAAAAAACCCACCAGAATTTATTTATTAAAAAAGATGTATTTTTACATGTTTATGTTTCAGTCACCTTCAAAGTACTCTCCATTTGATGTAATACACCTGTGGAGACACTTTTTCCGCTGCTCAAAACACTTTTGAAAGTCGTCAATTTTGATGCCTTTTAGTGCTTCTGCTGTTTTTTGTTTCACCTCTTCCACATCGGCAAAAATGTTTCCCTTTGAGGACTTTTTCATCCAGGGAAACAAAAAAACGTCTCCTGGGTTGAGATCAGATGAATAGGAAGCGTGGGGCAAGGGTGTCATGCGATTCGGGGTCAAAAACTGCTGACCATTCAGCGCAGTGTGGGCTCATAAACCACCCATCATGAAATGGACAAATGCATTGAAAGAATCTCAAAAAAAAATTCACTGAATCCAAATGCAGCCTTTAACAATATTAACTGGTACACTGATGCCAGCAGGGTCCTGGGACACTAATCTAGCAGGGGAAGCCTATACTCCAAGGAGCTCACCCTCCAAAAAGTAATTTTGTTATTTTGGGGTCACCACTTATACAATTGAGCTGTATTGGGGAACCAAATTAATGTCTATTCCCATTGGAGCGATATACATGTAAAGGATTTATAAACACACAACACAAGTTTACAAGTAAATGGAGCACTCTTAAGCAAATTCTCATGAATGGAGAGGCTAGGAAGATTCTTAGTGAACCTGATCTCAAACCAATAGGTACTAAAAAATGACCTGTGCTGGGTCCAAGTGGCGTAAAAGCCTGAACGGCATAGAAGTCCCAGACTGCAGAAATAGAAGATTCCCAATATATACACTGGTCTGACTTACCCAGCCTTTGAAGTCCATGGACTCCCCAAATAATTCCTTGCACCAACAATGTGTTGCAGGCAGCTGACGATATGAAGAGAAGATAAAGAAATGTCCTTGAGAAAAGGGCTCTCAGCAGCTCTTGGGAAGTCCCTAGACTGGTCGTAGGGTCAGCTAGCCACAAGCAGCTGGTGCGAGTGAGGAGCTGCCACCCTGCCTGGTAGCACGAACGGGTAAGCCCTGGCACACAGCTGCTCCATCCATTAGAAAGCAGGTGGGCTAAGCTATTTAGACATATCCTAGATGAGTACCACTCCTCTAAAATTGTAAGTGGACCCAAGCTGCTCATCACCAAAGAGCCAAAGTGGGGAGATCAGAGTTGGAGGAAGGAAAAATAGATTTTATTCAAGAGCCAGCAACCTGAAGAGATGGCCAACTAACATCAAAAAAAGACCACCTCGAATTTTCAGGTTGCTTAGAAGCATTCTTAAAGGGAAACTTGATATGGGAAACATGCAGGAATGGCACAGGGGGCAGGTGTGCATGTCTTGTTTTGATGGCTTATCTTGGGTGGTTGTCCTCCTGGAGGTCTGGTTGGTGCTGCAGTCAGGTATGGATTAACTGTCTCATGACTCTCCGCAAGCAGGAGGGTCCCAAAATCAGGACTCCAGTTTTGGTCTGTTTTAAGATTATTAGCCCCTGGAATTCTTAAGCATATAATCAGATAAGCATTCATTAGAGGATGGGGGAGGAGAGAACAAGGGAGGAGAAAGAGAATAAAGTTTAAAAAGGGGTGAGTGATTTAAAAAATGTCTCAAAGCAGGATTCTTGGTTACAATTCCAGCCAAGGCAGCACATTAGAATCACCTGGGAGAGCTTTTTACAAATAAGGAAACCCAGGCCTGAGTCTAATGAGTCATAATCTCAAATGGTGGGGATAAGATAGTGCTTAAATTCCCCAAGCCATATGGGTGTGCTATCAAGAGTGGTAAATCGGCCTGGCACTGTGGCGCACGCCTGTAATCCAGTACTTTGGGATGCCTGAGCCCTGGGGTTTGAGATCAGCCTGGGCAATTTGGGGAGACCTTGTCTCTACAATTAAAAAATTAGCTGGGCGTGGTGGTACACGCCTGTGGTTGCAGCTACTTGGAAGGCTGAGATGGAAGGGTCACCTGAGCCCAGCAGGTTGAGACTGTGGTGGCCGTGAGTATGCCACTGCACTCTAGCCTGGGTGACAGAGTAAGACTCTGACTCAAAAAGAAAAAAAATTTTTTTAAAGTAAATCTCAGGGGCTCATATTTCTCAGATACTAGTAGAGTAGTTGGTTCATGTTACCAGAATAACATTATGTTTCTTTAGTTTGATTATATATAACTATATTTGGCAGCTAGGGTTTTTTAAAAATCCTAAAAATTGTTCTGTAGTATCATGCTAAGCACATTATATGAAACCTACTTCTAGCCTCTTAAAGGCAAGCCTACTTTGAAATCCCAAAGCCTACATGGTTCTGGCAATTGCACACACTTTTTAAAATCTTAAAATTAAAATTTTTTATTATTAAATATTTCTAATAAAAGTATAGGAACAAATACACCTGGCACCCATATACACACAACTCACTTTTGGTACAGATTTGTTTTAAAAACTCGTCAAGAGAAGCAGTACTACAGATTTTTTTTTTTAAAGAAATAAAATAATGCCGATACAAACCCACACATCCACTCTCTTCTCAGATGTAACCACAATCCTGAAACCAATGTGTATGCTTCCTGTTGATTTTTTTTTTTAATTTACTACATCTGTGTGTATTATGTACTATCATTTTGTGTGTTTTAAAGCGTGCATAAATGCTGTCATCCCAAACAAATCCTCTTGCAAATTGTTTTTTTTTTTTTGCTCTATACTACATTTTCAAGATTTGATACATTTTCACGTTGATATATGTAGCTCCTTAGTTCCCTTTAACTACTGTAAAATATTCTGTTGAATGCACAATGTATCCACAATGTATGCATTCCTTTGCTGAGAGAGAATTGGATTTTTAGTTTTTTACCTTTATAAACATCACTGCATCCTTTGCATGTGTCTACTTGTGCATATGAACTAAAGTGAAATTGCAGGGCCTTAATGTAAATATGTTGCCTTTGTTCGTTTTGTGCTGCTATAACAGAATACCATAGACTGAGTAACTTAGAAAGAAAAGAAATCTATGTCTCACAGTTCTGGAGGTTGGGAATTCCAAGATCAAGGCACCAGCAAATTCAGTTGTGTGATGAGGGCTTTCTTGGTACATCCTCACTTGGTGGACCATAAGAGCAAGCAAGCCTCGTGCTGTATGAAGCCTCTTTTATAAAGGCTTTAAATCTCATTCGTGAAGGAGGAACCCTCCTGGGTTAATCACCTCTTAAAGGCCCCCCCATTATCATATTAAGTTTCAACACCTGAATTTTGGAGTGGACACATCCAAGCCGTAGCATATGTCTTTATCTTTTTTGTCTGTTTGTTTTGTGTGTGCACAGTCTCACTCTGTCATCTAGACGAGTATGGTGACCCTCACAGTCACAACTACCACAGCCTCAACCTGCTGGGCTCAGGCGATCCTTCTTCCTCAACTTTTCAAGTAGCTGGCATTTCAGATGCACACCACTACACCCAGCTAATTTTTTTATTTTTGTGGAGATGAGGTCTCACCATGTTGCCCAGGCTGGTCTCAGCTCCTAGGCTCAGACAGTTCTCTCTCCTTGGCCTCCCAGAGTACTGGGGTTACAAGTACGAGGCACTGCACCCAAACATCTTTATCTTTACTACCAATGAATTGTCCAAAGTGATCACAATAGTGATTTAATCATTCAACCCACAAATTATAGAGTTTCTCTTCCCTCCCTACCCGCCCCCCTCCTGTCCCCAACTTCCCCAACCCTTACAGGTCAAGTAGTGGGGGAGAAATTACAGGGAACTGAGAAAAGATTGGAGCTGGAAAGAATGGGAGGAAAACAAGGGCAGAGTGAAGTCCAGAGTGAATCAGAGATAAGAGTATTTGGAAGAAGGAGGATTTGCTCAGTGGAGCTGAATCTGCTGAGGGCAAATTAGTTGAAGCCTGAAAAGCGTGGAGACATTTGTGACCTTATTGAGAACAATTCTGCTGTGGCGGGGAGCCATCTTAGGGTGGGTTGAAGAGTGAATGGAATTGGGGAAGGAGGTAGAGACAGCAAGTAAGGCTACTTTTGGCACTGTTTGGCTGTGTAGCGGAGGAGAAAGGGTAGTAGCTGGAGGTGGACGCAAGGTCCACAATGGTTAACATGGTAAGAATTAGAGCAGGATTTTCATGTCGAGGAGGAGTTTGAGGGAGAGATGGTAAAAAACATGAGAGGACAAAAGTGATGGCTAAGGATCTTGAGAAGATAGGAGGGATGGGATCAGAGAAGAGGTCAAGGGACTGACTTTTCCTAAAAGGCGGGTCACGACATTATTTAAGTTTTAGGAAGAAGGAAAAGGTGAGTGCAGATGCAGGATGATTTAAGGGTTTGGCGGTAAAAAAAAAAAATTGAGGTGTTTCTCATTTGTTGGCATTTATTTTATCTTTAACAGAAGGAGAGGTCATAAGCTGGCAGTGAGGGGTAGAGCTTTGAGGAGAGTGTGGGATTTGAGGTAATCGTTTCAGAGAATGGAAAAGGGACTGACTACAGAAACTCAAGTGCCAGGTAATCTTGAGCACTAAGTTGAGATTGGAGCCACGAATGCATAGTGGTGGATGAGGCTCCCTCTGTGTATGTCTCCTGACTGGGAGGTCAGAGTGAAAATTGAAGATCGTTAGATAAGGTGCTGATGATTAGGGAAACTGGGTGAAGGGTATCCAAGAACTCAGTTACTTTTCTGTAAGGCTAACATCTCAATATAAAAAGTTAAAAGAAGAGATGGAGATAAGGATTCTGTGGTAGTGAATGTAGGGTATTGTGAAATGAATGAAAGATCAACCGTGAAACCCAAGCTGGGTGACGAGGGTAAACAAAGCAGGAAAGACTCTTTGTTGAGGACAGAGGTATTTGATGTGTGAAGGGATAGAAAACTGGCCATGTTCTAGAAGTCAGTGGTATAGTTTAGCCGGCAAGCTGGAAAACTGTGGTCTGAAATAGAGACTTGAGGAGACAGCGGTTATGAGAGATGACTCCGAGTGGGTAGCAGTGGGAAAAGTCACTGGAGATGAAGAGTTCAAGGCCAGACTTTGCTGGTCTCATGGACTCAGCACACTCTTTGGATACTGGCAGGTGTGGAGTGGAGAGGATATTGTAAACCGGGTTCCGTTAATTAAAGGAAATTGGCCAGAGGGGAGAAAAAAAGTTGGCCATGAGGAAGGGCAGAGGGAGTGATTGATAGCTGACCTAAGCCTCAAAGGAAATGGCCTCCTTTCTTCTTCAGTTTCCTCCCTGTTCCTCCCACAAAAGGAGTGAGGTATAGTGTTCTTGAGGTTTTGCTGAGGAGTAACTAGTTAATGGCCATATCTCCTCACTTCTAAAAAGGTAGATTGTGAGAGAAGAAAGTTTCCACTAAAAAGCTTCAGGGGCAAAGTAACGTACTTTGAGGAAAGTGAAGCTGTCCATATTTCAGGAAAAAGGAAGGGAATCTCCTAAGAAGTTGAGCTAAGGGAGCTTTGTGCTGTGCTCTATGCTGACATCTGTGTCGACAGCAGACTGGATCACAGATGTACCTCTGAATCTGTCTCAGAAAGGAGAGAGAGCCAGGAGGGCACATTGGGTGGGAACCAATGACTAGGGACTTAAAGTGAAGCACACTTGTTATAGCAGAGTATTTTCTGTGACTTTTCATGTACGTCTTTCTTTGCTTTTCATATATTATAAAAGCTTCTAGATTTGAAGTACTTTAAAAATGCTTGGAGCAATACTTCCTCATACTATAGCATAATGGAGAAAGGGTTGGGACTAACACAGTGGCTAAACTTAATGAGTTTTGCAAAAGAAACTACCAGAACATTCCCCAGTCAGAGGTTCTTAAACTTTTTTGTTCCAGGAGTGAAGAGTAAACAGCAATGTAGTAAAGTTTACAGACCTTTTCTAAAAATGTTTAAAAATGCAAAAAATAATATATAGGATTACAAAGGAAATCAGTTAAAATAAAAATTATAAAAATATTTCTTAGGCCTGGTGCAGTGGCCCACTCCTGTAATTCCAGCACACTGGGAGGCCAATGTGGGGTTATTGCTTGAGGCCAAGTGTTCAAAACTAGCCTGGGCAGCATAGTGAAACTTTGTTTCTACAAAAGATTTTTTAAAATTAGCCAGGCATGGTGATGTGTGCCTGTAGTCCCAGCTACTCGCAAGACTGAGGCAGAAGGCTTGTCTGAGCCCAGGAGGTCAAGACTATAGTGAGCCGTGATCATGTCACTGTACTCCAGCATGGGCAACAGAGTGAGACTGCTATAAAAATAAATAAAATATTTTTTAAATTGTTATACATTATGTTTCTTAATAAGATCTGACAGCAGTTCTAATAACTGCTATAAACTTAAAGTAGTGGAGAGCACAAATAATACTCCTAAAGATATTTGTGTCAACTTAATGTGATATAAAAAATCTATAATTTATTTTTATGACAATGTCACAGATAGTGCTAATACTACTGTAACTTGTTGCCTACATTCATAACTGAAGGAAATGCTGTATTACAGTTAGAGTCTAATGAAATAACGATGTGATTTTCCCCCATCCAAGTTCATGGATTTTATTGTTCTATCTACAGAAGCCCAGGTTTGATCATCAGCACTTCCCAGTGCAACAGAATTCTGGTCAGTTGAGTAGGCAAGAGAACCGACTCAAGCTCTGAGAAGTATTTGGCATGGCATAAATAACCATTATTCCATTCAAGTAGCAATTGCTGCTCTATACAAAAAAAATGTGATGATGTGGTGCAATGGGTTATAACTGTGGAAAATCATTTTGATGGAGTGGACACCACAGCTGCAAAGGCTGAGGTCAACATTGAAGGCTAGGAGACATTAGAAAATCAACATTGAAACCTCAGGCTGTGCAATTTAAGGCAAGGAAAGGAAAAGTTTTCTTTATTAAAGACTTATATTAAATGGAAATGTTTTTTCTGCCACAAAGCGTAGGTAATATCTCTCAGTGCTTTGGTTAAAAATGGATACCAGTCACTTAGCATATAGTTGCTGTATTTTATGATGAGCATCTTTAATAATCTCGCTCTGTAATTGTATACCATTTCATGTTCTCTAAAGTACATTTGCCTCTGGTGTCTGTGAATCTAAAATCATTGCTATGTGTTGAACAGTCATATATTTTGTCGGTAGCAGTATTGTAACTAAGAAGCTCGTAGCTGTGTTGGTGGGAAAAATAGATATTAATGTAAGATCTACTGCTTTCTTAAGTTTCTTGGCACAGTGACTCACACCTGTAATTCCAGCACTTTGGGAGGACGAGGTGGGCGAATCACTTGAGCCCAGGAGTTCAAGACCAACCTGGGCAAAATAGTGACACCTTGACTCTACAAAAATAAAAAAATAACCAGTCACAGTGGCGTGCTTCTATAGTCCCAGCTACTCGAGAGGCTGAGATGAGAGGATCCCTTGAACTGACGAGGCTGAGGCTGCAGTGTGCTGTCATCGTGCCACTGCACTCCAGCCTGGGCAACAGAGTGAGACCTCAACTCAAAATAAATATCAGATGCTAGGAGTTGAAACTCATTCTTTCAGACTCCAGAGCCTGTTTTCTTAGCCCTTACGCTGTACTCTCTTTTACTAATGAGAGTCTGAAGAAACAAAATTAGCCATAAGAATTGCAGAAACACAGCTGCCCAAGACCATTCAGTGCAGGTAGCTCTGGGCCCTCATAAGAGAATGCTTTCAACAGCAGTCAGCTTAGACACCAGCAGTGTTGTAATTCCAGTTTCCCTCTCTGAGAAGTCAGTGAGGCATAAAGTACATTTGGAGAATGAATTCCACGTAGAAAGTTCTGTTTCCTTGATTGAAAAAAGTTAGTTATCTAGGAAATTGTTTATTTAGAACTGCTCATTGCCGGATAAAGGAATTATCATATAATGTTAACAGACTAATTTGTGTTATGTTCAGAAGACGATGAATTTAAAAATACACTGGGTTAAGCACCCTTATTTTGGTGATATGAAATGTTAGAATGGGTTACAAAGTTATTCTCAAACAATCTGATATTCAAATACCTTTCTTTTGTGTGTGTATGTGTTCCCTATTCAATGGGGGCTGTTCCTATAGCTAAGAAGAAATTTCCTGACTTGCCTGTCTTCTTGGAAAATTCCTCCTCGAGTCCTAAAGTCTTCCCATTCAGAAGCTCTGCTCGATGTAACAAGTAATGGACTACTCTTTGCCCCACTGCAAACACTTACAGAAGAGGAAATGATGATAAAGAGTTCGGGTAAGTATATCCTCAGCTTCACCTTATTTCTCTGGTCATGAGTTGGGTCTACAGTGTGGAATTACATATGATGCAATTGGAAGACACGTTCATCTAAGTTTGTGAAAGGAGCTTTTGACTTTAAAAAATTCCTTTTTGAAAAAAGTAATGCACATCCAAAATTAAAACAGCAACAACAGAATAAAAGGCTACGTGGTTAAAAGTAAAGTTTCTCCCTGTTCTTTGGTTCCCCAGTTCTTGCCAGAAGCCATCTTGCTACCAGTTATATAGTCTTGCACAGTTAGAAGTATATATATGTTCCACTTTTTTTTTCAGATAAGGATTTTAATATTTTATTTACCTTTATTTGTTAGATGCCTGTGGTTGACACAGGGAGCCTAAAAAAAGAAGCAGAAGCTGAATGTCACTAAACTGTAAAGCTGTTAAATTCATTTATTTAGATAGATAGATATGTAAAGGTATGATATACTTAAAAATCTGTAGCATCATATCAAAATGTTGTTCTTGAAGGATATAGATGATAAATGTATTTGTTTTCTATTGCTATGTGTCAAATTACTACAAGGTATTATTAAATAAAGCAGCACCCACTTAGTAGGTAACACTTTTGCAGGTCAGAAGTCCAGGCATGGAGAGTTCTGGCTCAGGGTCTCAGAAGGCTGACATTAGGGGTCAGTTGGGCTTCATTTTCACCTGGAGCTCAGAGTCCTTCTGTCTCACATGGTTGTGTTAGGACTCAGTTCCTTGTAGTTGCAGGACTGAGACCCTGTTTCCCAGTTGACTGTCAGCCAAAGGTTGCTCTAAGCTCTCTCTGGAACCTCTAATCCCTTGCCACATGGCTCCCTCCATCTTGAAAACCAGTAACTCTCCCTTGCATCAAATTCCTCTCCTACTTAAAACCTGTTTCACCAGAAAAAAACCCATCTTTTTTAAGTGCTCACCTGATTAAGTCAGGCCCACCAACTATCATCTCTCTGTTTTAAGGTCAGCTAGCTGATTTGAGACCTTAATTATATTTGTAAAATTCCTCCATAGCAGCACTTAGATTTGTGTTTTATTGAATGAGCAAGGACATGTGTATACCAGGGGCTGGGACTCTTGGGGTCATCTTAGAAATCTGCCTACCATAATAAGTAAATTTCTTTTCCTTTGCTCCCTCAACTTTTAGAAATGGTCTCTGAAGGAAGTGAGATTGAGGTAGATAAGGAAGAAATAGGATAAGTGGTCAAATATTTAACATAAATTAAAGCAATTTGCTTAGAGTACCTTGGTTTTCTGTCTTTAGTCTTTCATGTGTACAGAAGCAACAAAGATGGGCAAGAAAAAAATTACTGCCTTTAAGGATCTCAGAGTCTAGCGACAATGACAATCAAGAGAAATATTTTCAGAACAACACGGTAAACATCATGGAGGTATTCGGGAGGCAAAGCTGAATATGCTTACAATGTGCTAGGAGCAGCAGAAGTGGATGGGGAAGCCAGGAAAGGCTTCCCAGAATGCAGTGCTTGAGCTGCACCTTGAAGGATGAAGGGCAGCCAGCCAGTTGGACAAGTAAATGGGAGACATTCTAGATAGAGGGACCCACTTATGCAGAAACGGAAGAGTGCTAGAGCCAGCCCAATATGCACTGAACTCTCAGTTCAACCTGGTTGCTTTCTTTACCCCTGCATGGCACTTGGTATTATGATTGTAGTAAAGCTAAGAAGGTATTTTCATCAAAAGGAATTCCAGGTGCATAAAAAGTGAAACTGTAATGATCTGAAACAGCGGTTTTCAACTGAGGGCAGTTTTGCCCTGGGGGACATTTAGCAATATCTAGAGATATTTTTGATTGCTACAATTTAGGAGTGAGGGAAAGTACAGATATCTAGTGGGTAGAGGCCAGGGATGCTGCTAAATATCTTACAGTGTGCAGGACATCCTCCACCACAAAGACTTGCCTGCCCTAAAATGTCAGTAGTGGCAAGATGGAAAAACCCTGTTCTTTATGACCATGCAGCTATTACAAGGACCAAGTTAGATGGTTGTGCTGACATCAAAGGTCATCAAGATATAAGTAGGGGGAAAGCCAGGAATAGTTAAATGTATCTTATGGTTTCTTTGTATAGTGTGTGTGTGTGTGTGTGTGTGTGTGTGTGTGTGTGTGCGCGCGCATGCATGTGTATGTGTGTTTGTGTATAAGGTATATGTCTATATAGATGAGTATAGATGGTTTTCAAAGAAAAGTTATTAGAATAGAATACATAGTAAACTTAAAATTAGTTACCTTTGGGTTGAGGGACTAGAAAACTGGGGCAGAGAGCATAGCTTTCATTTTGTGCTTTCTGTATTGTTTATGTTTTTGTCCCATATACTTGTATTATTTATTTTTTAATATCATCAAAGGGTTGCAAAAGGGGTTGGAAATTCTACCTTTCTGTGTTTCAAAAAAAACTACAGGCGCAGTTTCTTATGCCTGTAATTCTAGCATTTTGGGAGACAGAGGTGAGAGGATTGCCTGAGCCCAGGGATTCAAGACTGCCTGGGCAACTTGGTGAGACTTCATCTCTACAATAAATCCAAAAAAATTAGCCAGGTATGGTAGCATGTGCCTGTGGTTCCAGCTATTTGGAAGGCTAAGATTGAAGGGTCACCTGCGTCCAGCAGGTCGAGGCTGGGGTAACTCTGAGCTTGCCAGTACACTCCAGCCTGGAAGACAGAGTGAGACTCCTACTCCAATAAATAAATAAATAAGTACTCCAAAAATTGTATTTAAAAGAACAAAAAGAGCACCTGTATATATTTTAACTTGTTGGTTAAAAAGTAAGATTTTGTCAACAAACTGTTAGTGAACTATTATAATCGTTATTAATATGACTGTCAGTTGAACATTGACTTATCAGTAATTATTTTTCCTGCAGTTAAAAAATTTGCAGAGGATCACATTGCTCCTTTGGTTTCAACAATGGATGAAAATTCGAAAATGGAAAAGTCTGTAATACAAGGATTATTTCAACAAGGGGTATATTTTATAATTCTTCCAATTTCAAACTTTTATAAACACATTTCAGTATTAAAATGTATGCATATTTTTAAATTTAGGGATTGTAATAATAGCATGATGAACTCTTCATTTTCTAGCCAGAATTATCTATTTTTTGAGATTGAGATCCTAGTTAATATTTATATACTGAAATATTTTTTAAATGGAATTAATATTTTAAATTAGAAATACTATACTGTTTAAGGAAAAGTTTAGAAGTGAGACAGTGATTTATTTCTTTAGACCAGTAGTTCTTGGCCAGAAGAAATTTTGCCTTCCAGGAGACATTGGGCAATGTCTGGAGACTTTCTTGGTTCTCAAAACTGTGGCATGCTACTGGCATCTAGTGAAATAGAGGCAAAGGGTGCTACAAACATCTTATAATGCACAGACAGCTGCCACAACAAAGAATCATCCAGCCTAATACATAATTTAAGAAACCCTACTTTAGACAGTAAAACTTCATAGCATAGTATGTATTCTACCTGAATCCCTGTATAGGTGGTAAACTTAAAACAAAGGTGATATGTGAATTCCAGCATACATTAATCAGGGCAACAGATTTCCAAGTTTTTAAGTCACATAGCTCTTTAATGGAAGTACAACATATATAATAAATAAAAGAATTGCTCTAGTTGTGGGTAGAGGGAGAAGCTTCTAGCATGGGGTGGTAGGTTGGGGGGGTGGTTCCTGGAAGAATGTTTTAAAAATCACTTCATTCACTCATAATTTCTCTGTTATCCATATATATGAAGTAATATTTCTTTATTTGGAATACTAAGGACATCCCTAAATCTTGTCTGCCATCCCATTTGAAAAAGAACCTTTGCCACTTAGCTAGATAGTTTTATTTCTTCCTCTTAAAGCAACCAGCTTTTTTATGCCATGTATGGTGTGCTTTTTCCAACTTTCTTTTAGCAGTGAAACTCTTGGGAAAACAGAATCTTCTGTAGAGTCATAGTGGGTCAAACAGAAGCCCAATGCATAGAACAGATAGACTCTGAGAATCCACTTCTCAGCCAAGTTTTATTTCCATTGCTTGCAGACCCTCTAGGCTTCTCTGGGAAGTCTTGTGGTTTCACAGTGTGAAACATCTCTCCTGAAGTGGTAGTTCTTGCAGCCAGAGCTGCCTGCAGACTGATCCGTTGTGTATACCCTACTATGCATCTCCAAAAACTTATTTTGCTTAGATGCAGCCTCATCTACCTTCTCACTCCTCTTGTCCCAGCTGTTTGGTCACCTACCATAATAGCTAGCAAAAAATGATATTTTCATTTTGAGAGAAATTAGTGACTTTTTTAGAGAAGCAGTGTCTCTGACATCTGTTTAAGACATTATAATGAGGTAGTTAGTGTGCCTTTCTTAGTCCTCAAGCACACCCAGATCCTTCAGTGCTTCTGGTAGGGCATCATTTCTGGGTCTCTTACAATCTCGATTGTCTGTCTCCTTTTGTGGTTCATATCATAGCCCAAAACATAATAGTCATAGCCCTGACTGCAGCACAATGTGACTCCAAGAATGCCTAGAAAGACTTGGAGCATTATCCTTTATCTGTTAATAGCTATGGGTCTCAAATTATACATGCACACATCATCTTTCTGAAATTGAGAGCATTGTGGAAGTTTCTTGTTCCAGTACCATGGGTAGTGACCAAATGGGGCTGTTGGAAAGCCTTGACCAGCATTGGTCGTGTTTACCAAGCACTGTGCTTTGTCTAGTGTGGCCCAAGCTAATACTACCAATTGTTGTCTGCTAACCACCCTACATTTACTGAAGTGACCCAAAAGAAATGCTCGTTCAATTAGTATCTTGGCTAAAAAAGTCATGGTAGAGGAGCCTGACTAGAAGAGATTATGCCAAATAAAACTGTAAACACTCCCATTGAGTGGTAGGTTATTTTCTTCTGTTTTCTTATTATACTGAAATCTGTCCAAGACACCACTCATAGTCTTTAAGCAGGCAACGACAGTTCTTAGCAAGAAAGGTCATCAGAATGGATTTATACAAGATATTTTTTCATTCCATTCAGTTACCCTTCAAAGCATTTTACCTCACTTATTTTTGACTTTTGGATTCCAAAAGGAAAGACATACCATGCAATTTCATCCTCCTCAAATATATATAGTTTCTGTTACAGTGATGTTGTTTTTGGTTTTTGGTTTTGGTTTTTTTGGTTGCTTATAGCAAAATTTCCATACCAAATTAAAATAAAATATACATACAAAATTTTAAAATCAAGAGAAAATATGGTTACTGTTTATTTTTTAACTTATTCTTACAAGAAATCTCTTAAGAAAAGTTTAAAATAGCTTTCTTAATCTATGTCACCTTGTTTTTTCTTTAGTTGATGGGTATTGAAATTGACACAAAATACAGAGGAACAGGAGCTTCATTTTTTTCCTCTGTCCTAGCAATAGAGGAATTAGCCAAAGTTGATGCATCTGTGGCTGTCATGTGTGATGTTCAGAACACAATAACTAACAAACTGATTAGCAAACATGGAACAGAAGAACAAAAGGCCACCTATTTGCCCCAACTGGCTACAGAAAAGGTGAGTTGAAACAAATTGTTGAAATGGAGCTGGTCTTTTCTAAGTTTCTAATATTTTCAGGAGAAAAGTAGCTGCAATGCTGACTTTACTATCCAAGACCACAATGTAACACCATTAATTAATCAAATAACACTCAATAAATTAATGCTACTAGAAAAATATACCTCTTATTTCCACTTGGAAACCTAGAAAATAATCATCAGACAATAAAGATTTCTTTTTGTCCCAGTTATATTTTCCAGTACTTTTGTTGATGGTTTAATTTACATTGAATGTAAATTAGAATCAATTTAGATAAACTTAAGTGTATTTTCTTAAGTCTTTAAATTTGTCTTAGACAAGTAGGGCATATTTTGAAAAATAATACTGTCAGACTACCATTACTATTTTGATAAGTACAGCCTTTTTAAAAAAGCTAAAGACTTGATTTACAAATGTTCATTTTGCCATGAGTATTTGTTTTATAGAGTATAAATACAGTTATTAATTTGTATTTTTTTCTTACATGTGTAGATAGGAAGTTTCTGCCTTTCGGAGGCTGGAGCAGGTAGTGACTCATTTGCTTTGAAGACCAGAGCTGATAAAAAGGGAGACTGTTATGTCATCAATGGGTCAAAGATGTGGATCACCAGTGCCGAGTATGCAGGGCTCTTCCTGGTGATGGCAAATGTAGACTTTTCCATTGTAAGTTCGAAAACAAAATTTATTTCCTTTCTCCCTCATCTTTTCTCTTTATCTTTTCCTCCTTTCATTTCCTTTTAAAAATTTATTCTTAAAGTCTTCCTTCTCAGTATTAAAGATATTGGACTCAAGCTGGCATCTTTTTACCCACCTATTTATTAATCTCCTAAAATAAATTGTTGACACAATTATCAATTAAGTTGGCCCTCCATATCCATGGGTTCTGCATCTATGGATTAAACCAATTCCAGATGAAAGGTATTCGGAAAAAAAAAAATTCCACAAAGTTCCAAAAAGCAAATGCCGTGCAACAAATACTACATCGAATCTACATGAATGAAGTGATATATAATCTAGAGAGCATTTAAAATATACAGGAACAAGTGCGTAGGTTGTATTTAAATACTACGCCATTTTACATAAGGGACCTGAAGATCCTCAGATTTTGGTATCTGAGGGGGTCCTGGAACCAATCTCCCATGGATATGGAGGGATAACTATTATTAGAGGACCATTTATTACATATATCTTAATACATTATATAGGGAGCTAATCTTTAATTTGTTTTTATTGTCTTGTGTTTTTTTGTTGTTTTTTTAAATCACGGATATTTCTTTTTTTTTAAAGATGTTGAATACAGTCTGTAATTTGTTGAATTTCTAATTTTCTACTTAATAATGAATAACTTAAGTACCTATTTAGTACATTTATTTTTGAGACTATTTTGTTCAGGTGGAAAATGTAGCAAAATGGTAAATACACTTTATCTTTTCACTAATATAATATATAATTGAATTAAATTGTTAAAACTTAAAGTACATAATAGAATTAAACTCAAAACATGGACTTCCTATAATCATATACTTAGTGTAACGATAATTTTGATATCCATGATGGTTTTTTAAAAAGTGAAAGAAACAATACGGGTCTCAAGTTTGGGCCTCGTGTTTTTCTATCATTCCTGTTTCTTAGCACACACGTTGCAATCCTGAATCCATTCGTATTTATTACTAAAGTCCATTTCAAATTTTCCTTTTACTTTGAACTCTTTAGAAACAAGGGATTTTTGTAAATCCAGTGGCGATAGCATTTTAAATCTTCTTTTTAGGGCTATAAAGGAATTACCTGCTTCTTAGTAGATCGTGATACAGCAGGCCTTCACATAGGGAAGGCAGAAAACAAAATGGGGATCAGAGCTTCTTCCACCTGCCCGTTAACATTTGAAGATGTCAAGGTGAGTCTCAGAATAATCAGTAGAAGACTAATATGAAATGAGCTTTGCATAGGTGGTGTGCAAAAGAGGTGTCGAAATATTAAGTGACGACGGTAAAGCATGCCCAGGAGAGTATTTTATGGCAACTCTTGAACGGTGCTCTTAAATCATGACTAAACGTACTTTTCACAGGTGCTTAAGCCAAGAGTGGAAACTTTTCTGCCAGCCGCTGGACTTGGGAACAAATGTCAGGAATTAATCCCATTTATGTTGTATAACTTGCATACGTCTGAACCATTTATGCTTTTAAACTTGATACTTGTGAACCAAACAGGGCTTCAGAGAAGAAAGTCTGGTGTCAGTGCACCAAAGGCCACAAGATGGGAGTGTTGCTCAGTGAGAGCAGAAAACAACCAGTTTAAAGTTGAGTCTATTAAATAACGAGGAACAGGAAGGAGATTGCTGGAATGCTTCTGCTTGTGCTTTAGAAGTTGCCGTAGGTAAGGCAGGCTGTGATGGGTTTTCCACCGCACATAGCAGGGACTGATCTTTTCGCTCAGGGGTGTGGGGGGCGAGTGGGAGGGTGTCTTCAGAGACATCTTTTGGGCCTCACGACTTTGCCCCAGCTGTTCTCCTTCCTCCTACTTTCCCTGCCTCCCTTCTCCTCTACTCTTTATAATCAGCTGCCCAGATTATAAAGCTTAGTATATGTTTTTGTTCTCGTCTTAGTTTTTTTAAATTATATGTAAACATTTTAGTCTGTTTCTTTTCTCCTCCTTCCTCCTCTCTTGGGTGAACACACACACACACACACACACACACACACACACACACCCAGTTGGTTTTTATGAGGATAAATAGTCTCAAAAGAAGAAAGGCTTACTTCTCTGGTTTTTGCAAGTACTTGCATATTTTTGTAGTTCCTAATATGTTATCTCACACTATAGCATACAGATAAGAATTAGGGGGGTATTATTTATTCGTGTTAGTGATGAATTGTATGAGATTTTCTTTTTCTAGGTTCATTCATTCATTCAGTAAATTGCATGAGGATGAAGAATGCAGTAACAAACAACAGGATGTCAGTCCTTTCCCTCAGAGAGCTCTGGGGAAACAGTGTAGAGGGAGACAGAAAAGTCAGCAAGTACTGTGAGAGGACTATCACACAAATTGAATGTCTAAATGCATTTAAAAATACATAAAGTGCATTATATCAAATTAAATTTAAAAATAAGCCAGGCATGGTAGCTCACACCTGTAATCCCAGCACTCTGAGGGGCTGCAGGGGGATTACTTGAGTTTGAGATTAGCCTAGGCAGTTTGAGATTAGCCTCAGCAACATAGTGAGACCTCATCTCTTAAAATAATAATAATAATAATAAGCTGGGCCTGGTGGCACATGCCTATAGTTCCAGCTTACTCAAAAGACTGAGGTGGGAGGATCGCCTGAGCCCAGGAGATTAAGACTGCAGTGAGCACTCCAGCCTGGGCAACAGAGCAAGACTCTGTTTCAGAAAAAATTGAAAAATAAGTGCACATTTGTATTTTTAGGTTCCAGAAGCCAATATCTTGGGACAAATTGGACATGGCTACAAGTACGCCATAGGGAGTCTTAATGAAGGTAGAATAGGAATTGCTGCACAGGTAAGTAAAATTTTAGTTCTTCCAAAATGTGAGTCAATTACAATGTAAAAAGAAAGAATACTGTGAGCCCAATGAATTTTTGGAAGCTTATGAACACAAGATGGCACCCTTCCCTTACATGAGGTAAAAGAATGGCTTCTGATTATTTCTTTCAAATTCCATTGTGATCAATTATGTAAGTGTCCAGAGAACCAAACAACGGCTTAGTGGTAACAGTTTTTCTGCTTTGAGAGCATTAAAGTATTATCTAATACCTGGACTATTAACTTCTAAAATGTATTTTAAATTACTTATGGCATTTTTTAAAACACCAGCTTTTCTCCAAGCATGAAATTCATTCTGGAAGGAATTTCAAAAATTAAGAATAAATAATATTCATTCTACTGCGTAGTAGGGATCTCTTATCTAAAGATAATGAAAGATTTGTTGCTTAGCATTTTGCGTGTGAAAATTAGGTAATTGTTTTGAATGGCAAATGAAATAAAATAGCCACAATTAAAAATACAAGTAACTACTATTTGATTCTTTTAATCAGATCTGCCCTTTATAATGCATATTACATTTTTCTATTAAGTGATGTCAACTACTTTTTAGATTAACAAAATGAATGGTCTTTGATTTATTATAAATCACATCATTTTTGTAGAGTATATTTGTTTATTTTTAATCAGTGAGTATCCAAAATTCAAGAACTTACAACTTTTTAATTCTGAAATGTTACATATATATTATCTATTGCAATAAATATTGCATTATTGCTCTAGATTTTTTTCTGTTCCTGTGACTTTGCTAACTATTCTTAGATCAAGCCCTAACTCAGGTTTCCCACATAGTAGGCATTATGTTACTAAAGAACATTAGTTGATCAGTTCTTTTTAAAGTTTTGCTGTGATTTAGCTTTAGTCAGATATGGCATTAAAAACTATAGTACTACATCTCATTGTTCCCAGACATATAAATAATATAGATGTTCCAGCAGTAAAATACACGGCCTGGGCTTTAGTTTAATTACTCCAAGTTATCTTATAACCTAATTAAAAGTTAAGGTCAGGTAGTTACTGTGTCTTAGTGAATGCCTTTGAGAGGAAGAGGCATAGAGTGTAACAGTGAACTCAAGGTCTCTATCCTCAAAACATTGCAGCTGGAGAGAATTTAGTTTTTTAGTGTTTGTAATGGAAACATTTTGCTGTGATGGAAAAGTCTATTTTTTATTGACAACTGAGAACTTCAATCTTCATGTCAATATAGAGGTATTTCTTACACACTTTAAACTTTAACTATATGGGTACAATGATATCTCATAGTCAAAAGTACAGTGAGTCTGCTGTTTCATTTTAATCTGGGTTTTGTGGTTTTCTTTCTTTTTTTTTTTTGTCCTTAAGTAGGAGTCTCACTCTGTTGCCCAGGCTAGAGTGCAGTGGCACACTCACGGCCACCACAGCCTCCATCTGCTGGGCTCAGATGGTCCTTCCGCCTCAGCCTTCCACGTAGCTGGAATCACAAACCCGCACCACCAAGGCCAACTAATTTTTTTTTTAACTGTAGAGACAAGGTCTTGCCAAGTTGCCAGGGCTGGTCTCGAGCCCTTGAACTCAGGGAATCCTCTCATCTCTGCCTCCCAAAGTGCTGGGATTACAGGCATGAGTCATCGTACCCAGCTCTTATCCCTTTAATTTTTAACATAATTTTTACTCCCCAGAAAGTTTGAAATAAAATGCTAAAAGAAAATGTGAATGAGCACTAATGGAATATAGATAAGTTTGTGGGCATTTGCCCCCAAAGCTTTAACTATTGATTTTTTTATTTCTTTTTCTAAAACTTACACAGTTTGACATAATTAGTGAGTTAATAACTACCATTGAAATTTAGAAACGATTTCCAAATATGGTTTAGATATGAAAGTTGGTTAGCAATGAGACAGTTCTCCTAAAATTGTCACTATGTCCTGATTTGTTCTTCAGCCATGTAAATTAATAATTATTCTCTATCAGTTCTCAACTCTAACTATGCAGTAAGTCACCTAAGGAATCTTTATTTTTATTTATTTTTTAAACATTTTTTATTTTAAAATTGTGGGGTACAGTTAAGGTTTAGGTATACAAATATGCACTGTGCAGGTACCCTTGTTGATGAGGTGTGCCCCCCCATCCCCAAACAGTTATTGACTACTGTTAATCCCACCTCCCTTCCCCTCCCTGGCCCCCCCCCCCTAGTTTTCTACCACTGTCAATCCTTTTACCTAAGGAATCTTTAAAATGCTGAGGTCTAGGCCACACTTGGCTACTCTTCTATTCCCAAGATTTAGGTTCAGTTGTTAGGTCAGGTATATCTATACTTTTTTAAAATCAAGTTCCCCAAATGATTCTGCGGTAGAGCCAGGATTGAGAAATGTTGGTCTCTTATGTTCAAATGTTCTTTCCATCCAGGCTCTTATTAATCCTAATCATGTACAAAATGGACAGGAAGATAAAAAATTAAGAAGTGACCTTCCATATTTTACTTCTAGAGGAATTGGAGGGAGTTACTATATAGTCTTTGTGGCCAGTCCTGAGCAAAATTTCTGTGACTCACTTTATGCCTGAGAATCAGAGCTTAAAGAAGATTCCTGAAAAGTAGTCTGGTTGTGTGAACACAGCTGTGCCAGGAGATCACCTCTATACTAGAATTAAAGGTATTAATATTCATACAAGATCACTCAAAATTTTCTCCTAATTATTAGAAATTCAATTCTACAAATGCAGTGTGTGAAGATGTGTTATTAACATACATCTTACCACATCAGCATCTGTAATTCTTTCCCTATCCCCAACTATTCAATTTACATGTAAAGGAATTTATAACTTGGATAATTAAAAGCATCAGTGTGTAACAAAATAAGAAATTCTGGTTGTCTTCTTCTCTCTTTTTTTTTTTGGCAGATGCTGGGAGTGGCCCAAGGATGTTTTGACTACACAATTCCGTATATTAAAGAAAGAATACAATTTGGCCAAAGAATATTTGATTTTCAGGTATACAATTATTAGTCTCTTTCTACGGGACTTCTCCTGGCTTTCTGTTAACAAAGAGCTATACTGAAAAACCATGGAGGGAATCCCCTCAAAGGGATTTCAATGGTAAAAGAGTAGGGGAGCAAGAACTAGGTCTCGGGGAGTGCCCTGACCTTTTCCAAGGGCGGAACTACTGTTGTAGCCCTTGGGGCCCGGCTGTGGTGTGATTAGCACTAGGTAGAGCTGTCTCCTCACTGCTTCAGAAGTTCAAGGCATGGGTTCTGGAGTCAGACTTCCCAGGATCAAATCTTGGTTCTTCTACTTACTAGCTTTAGGCCTTGGGCAAGTTAGGCTCATCTGTAAAATAAAGACAGTGCTATTTATTTATCCTATTTTAAATTAGATATGAGTGTTTCACACATTGCATGGGCATAACAAGTGCTCAATAAATGGTAACACTTATTGTATGAGTCCCTTCAGACCAGGATCATGTGGTAATCCTCAGAGGACTACACTTTGACACAGTAAGGAAGATATGGTTTACTATAGTCAGTGCTGATGAGATGTGCTTAGCCATGCACATTGGGAAAAACTGGCCTGGTCCAGTGCCATGACTTCTGAGAACCCAGGCAATCAGGAGATTCATTGATGGCAATGGTATTTTTCCTGTCTTTGTCTTACCAGGATGGGGGCAGCCTGAAGTGGCAGCTTACCAAGCCATTTAGGCAATTGGAAGCTTGTGAGTCAAGATGCCACAGGAATTACTTTACATGTTGCAAAACCTCCCTTTGAAAGGCTCCAGCTCCAGTTATAATTTCATAATTCACTGCCAGCTCTGTCATACTGCATTGTCTTCAGTTTTATAATAATGGCTAGGCATCGTATGATCAAACTCAAGATGCACGTGTATAAAAATACTAGGACATGGGCATAAACAGTCAATTCAAGACCCCGAAGGATAAATGTGACAGGCCTTGCCAGTACCTACCACAGCCCATGCTCTCATCCCCATCTTATATATAGGAAGCTGAGGCATGTGGTGATTGAGTTCCCAAGGTCATAAAACTGGTATGGTGCCAAAATTATAGATTTTGTCTTGGATTCTAGTCCAATTTTCATTTCATTATACTATAGTATTTTCTCAGAGCCCGCTACCACAAGGATTGCAATGAAAGGGACAGAATGTAAAGACAGTTTTGAGGAAGGCTGTTGATCTTCCTTGTACACAGGAAACAGTGTATTTATACGTATGTTTATGTATGTATAGATAGAAGGAGTCAAGAGTACTAATAGATATAATCATGATGGCATTTTTAGAGATGCCTAGTGTGGTAATGAAAATAAAACTTAGAAATTTGATCTTAAAAAGCAACATTACTATGTGAAGTTTTGATTCAAGTTAGTAGAGTTTTTTCCTAACTATTCTATCTCATTAGAATGATTTGGTTTTTTATTTGCATTCATTCATTCATATGAGGACTACAAGTCCTTGAGGGTAGACCAGGCCTATTCATTCTTATTTCTTTCCATTGTTTATTCAGTACGGACTTGTTGATGTATTCTCCATGTGAGGCCTTGCATTCACAATGTGGTTAGGGAATCCGTATTCGGGAATGGTGAGTTATTATAGAACAGGAGACAGCCCTCAGTCACTTTCTGCCTCTCGTGGCACCTGATGAGGTAATTGGAATAGACAGCATGGATGGTGACTGTAAGTTTAATCAAAGTGTAAGTTTAATATACTTTGCAAAAATAGTCAGAATCTCTGAATTCCATACAAAAAGCCGTAAAAACCTTTCTGAAACAGTGATATTGGCATAGGAATAGATAGATTGATTAATGCAGCAAAACAGAAAGGCCAAAACTAGACCCATGCATGATGCACATTTGATAATTAATAGAGGTGGCTTTACAGATCACTAAGTAGGAGTATTCTTTCTATGTGGAGAAAATGAAACTATCCCTCCCTCACACCATACACAGAAAATAGATTTCATATGTGAAGACATAATGTGAAAAGAAACACTTTTAAAATTTAAGGAGAAAGCACATGAGAATATCTGTATGACTTCATGATAGGTGAAGATTTCATAAACAAGACACAAAAAGGACTAATCGTAAAGACTAGATTGGTAAATTTCTTTTCTTCAAAAGATACCAAAAAATGAAAACATAAGTCATGAGGGAAAAGACATGCTCTGCACATGGGTTTATGGATATCCAATTAATTATTAAGTTTCATAACCTACATATGTGTTAGTCTTTTTGTACATATCAAATATTTGTGTATACCAAATATTTCAGAAGAAAAAAAAAACTCTAGAGTATTTGCAAGCAGTGCTGTTTTTCTCCAGTGTACCTCTCTCTCTCTCTCTTTTTTTTTTTTTTTTTTAAGGAAAGACCATTCCTGGGATTATTATATAAGTGCCTTAATCAAGGTTCTCTATATTCATCACATGTTATTATAATTATTTAATTGTCTGCTTTCCCTGCTGGACTATATAAATCATGAGAACAAGGAACTCTGACTGTAAGGTTTAGTGTGCAGCCTCCATTGCTCAGCATAGTGCCTGGCATATTGTAGGTGTTCAGTAAATGCCTGGGTGGATGGATTGGTTAGGCATCAGAAACATTTCAGTATGTAATAAACATCTGTGCCCATTTCCAGGAAACTGCTTATAAAGATAAATGTTAATATTTATGTTCTCTCTCACTAAGTCACTGTTTCTTTCACTGACAAAAACGTTTAGTGTATGCCTAATTACTAATTAAGATTTCAGGGTGGTAGTCATTTCTCTAAGGTCTTGTTTAAAGTTATTCTTCTGTTTTCTATACCCTTTAAAAAAAGGTACAACTAATGGATAGTGCAGTGGAGTCACGTTAATAAAGTGACTAGAAGAAAGAAAATTGGTGCAGCAGATATTCCTTCATTAGTTTGCAGCTAACATCTTTTAATGCTGTACGACCATATTCAAAATAAGAATTTTCCTAATTCAAGCCATTAAAGAATATATCCAAAGTTTTGGTGGGCTAGAGTTTAGTTTGGCAATTCTGATCATAAAGAGAATTGAAATATATAAATATAACAGTCAAGTTTTTAAACCTGACTCTGATAATTTAATATTTAAATCTTGACACTTATGAAGAATTATGTGAACTTTGAAGTTTTTCTCAGGGAGAATTTAACAATACTTATAGTGTCAGATTTTATTTTAGATCGTAGATTTTAAAATATTTACAAGAAATGAATGTGAACTTCCTTTGGGGTGTATTTTGAGCTTGTCATGTTATATATCCAGGCAAGACTTTAAGGATGAGCCACTTTTTTGGAAATCATAATTCTCTAACTTGAATGTTACAGGGACTCCAACACCAAGTGGCTCACGTGGCCACCCAGCTGGAAGCTGCAAGATTGCTAACATACAATGCTGCTAGGCTTGTAGAAGCTGGAAGGCCATTCATAAAAGAAGCATCTATGGCCAAATACTATACATCAGAGGTAAGGATAAAAAGTAATTTAGCCTTCTTTTTTTACAGATGTGTACTTATCAACCTTTTCACTTAGGAATGGTGATTGAACTTTGGTTGTTTTTCAAGTAAGAGAACCTGGGCTTTCCAGTTCCTTTAACAGAAAAGTCAGTAAGTAAAGCTGCCATAGAAAAATGCTTTAATTCTGTGAAAGTCTCAATATTTCATGAGTAGCCCCATTTAGATAGACCACCCACCTCAAATCCATGGCTGAGCCGCCTGGATCAAGGTGTCATGCCGGTGGCTTCAATTTGAGGCCAAGTGAATGTCATGGAAGATGATGTGTTCATAATATGAGCAAATGGGATGAAAAACACAAGAAAGATCACCTACGTTTTTAATACTTTCTGCTCATATATATGCATTCTATTTTTAACACATCAGACTTTGACTGGAGAATTTAGTCAAATATTGGGCTGCTATTTCTCAGCCTTGGAGGTATGTCTTATTCATTCCTTGGCTTCAAAATTCTCATTGAACGAACCTCTCTAACCCCTAAATTTAATCTCCTGCTCCAGCTCCCCTTCTGAGTTCCAAACTAATATACCCAATTCTGGCTTTATCTGTCCACCCAGTGCACCTGCAGAACCTGGGAGTCACCTTGATTCCCTCCTTTCCTTCGTCTCCCACGTTGAATCCATCATCAGTTCCTGTGGATTCTATCCCCAGAAGACGTAGTCCGTGTGTGTATTTCTCTCCCTCTGCACTGCCACCTGTCTACCGCAGTCACCTGGCTGCTCTCTTGGTCTTTGTTGCTTCCTCTGATCCAGCCTCTCACTTTTTTCAAAGTGTGTGTGAGGCCACATCATTCTCCAGCTTTAAACCCTTCAGTGACTTCTCCCAGCAAATGGAACTATCTCTGTATTAGATGTCTGTCACTGCTGTAGCAAATTACCAGGAATTTAATGGCCTAAAAAGATACAATTTTATTATCTCTTACTTTTGGAGGTCCTATGTCTGAAGTGGATCCTTCTCACTGGAATAAAATAAAGGCGTTGTCAGGGCTGCCTTTCTGGAGGTTCTAGGGAGATTTGGTTTCTAGCTTCTAGAAGCTACTCTCATTCCTTGACTCATAGCCCCTTCCTCTGTCTTTGAAGCCAACAATGTAGCATGCTCAACTATCTCTCTGACTCAACTTCCTGTTTCCATGGTCACAACACTGTCAAAGACCAAGTCTCCTGCCTCCCTCTTTCCCTTCTAAGGATCCTTGTGATTATATAAGACCCACTCAAACAATCCAGGATAATCTCTCCATCTCAAGGCCCCCAACTTAATCCAATCTACAGAATCCCTATTGCCGTGGGAGGCAGCATATTCACAGTTTCTAGGGGTTAGGAAGTGGATGTCCTTGAGGGACCATTACGGTATTTGAACTGCTCACCATTCTGTAAGGTTGGCCTACCTCTCCATTCTCTTTTCACAACTCTCCCTGATCTCAGCCTGTTGGCTCATTCGGTCCCGAATGTGAAGAACCCATTCTCCCTTGGAGCCGTTCTGCGTGTTGTTCTCCAGCTTGAAATGCCCCCTAACTCATCCTTTAACCCTCAACTACACTGTCAACTCTTCCACCACGTGTATCACCTCAGCTTTCCTCACAAACTCTTCTCTTGCCCCAGGTGGTTTATCAGTTTCTGTGCTTTTTAAACTACCAGGACTAACAGGGCAATGACTGCCTCCACTACTGCATTTCCAGTGACTAGCAGAGAGTATGTAGTGTCAGATTTATGAAGAAGGCCCTTGATAAATGTTTCCTGAATAAATGATACCTCTCAGCAAGCAGATTGTGTGAGCAATACTCTGATTTTCTTAAGAAAACAGGAATTTTGTGAATTAATAGGATATTTTAAAGAAATGTTATGGAACTGGAACCAAAGAGACAATACTCATTTATAAAATCACTTCATTTCTTCCCATTGCCAAGAACAGTGAATCCATGTTGCTAAAACTGTTACAGAGAAGTGTTTATGATGCATAAGTTGTGTGGTTTCAGTAATTTGCTGCTTGTTTTTGGTAGGTCGCAGGTCTAACAACTAGTAAGTGCATTGAGTGGATGGGAGGAGTTGGCTACACCAAAAATTACCCCGTGGAAAAATACTTCCGAGATGCAAAGATTGGTAAGTAGGCTTTTACTTTGTTTTGTTTCGTTTTCCTCTGTAGGTGTTTTGACTATTTTATTTGTCAATTTTATATTATTGGCACCTAGGCAAAGGCAATTTTAATTTCCTCAGTATATTTGTTGGCTCTCTTCTTGTGGCTTAGCTACCTTAAAAAGAAATGGATTTATATGTTTAAAAACACAAAATTACCTTTTAAAATGCTTCAACAAGCTTTTTAGTAAAACTGCAACAAAATCTACTGTCTGATTTTTCTTTTACTAAAAATGTTAATTGTTTTTATTAGTGTAGTTTAAGGCTGCTCTTTGAAATATCATTCTGATGTCAGGAAGCTAAGTGCTTAATCCAGCCCAAGCGGTTAGTGTTCTACTACTTGGTAGGAAGAGAACCACAACTTCGAAAGCTACTTGTTCCTTCATAAACTTCTGAGTTTATGTATTGATAGAGGAACCAAAGTCTAATAATGATTTGGACATCTATGAACCAAATGGAAAATTGTCATCTCTTAGTCAAATTCACTTTGTCAAACAGTCCCACATTCGGGGGCATTGAAGGATGTTACTAGAAGCAATTTTATAGCAAATGCAGAGGTAATGTTTATAGAGCTATTTTTTGTGTAGATTCTGGATTCACTCCTAATTGTTCCTTTTGCTCCCTTTTGTTTAAGGTACGATCTATGAAGGAGCTTCCAATATCCAACTGAACACCATTGCAAAGCACATTGATGCAGAATACTGACATCTATAGGAATGGGACCCTTGCCTGGTGTCCCTGTTGTAAAATTTTAAACTATTGTGCCTTGTTGGAGGAATAAACCTCCATAGCTTTGAAGTATTTTTTTTACCCTCTTTGTCATGGTCCTGGGCATAGGGCTTTTCAGTTTTATCTTTTCAGTCTGCTAACTTAAGGCACAGGAGATCAATTTTTAAATTTGGATGGAAGAGGGCCCATATTTTTTCCAAAACTTTTAAAAGTTCTATACATATTTATATTATAATTCTGGTTTTAGAGCATTCAGAAATTCATCGGCATTTAGAAAAATAAAGACATTTGAAGTATCATATTACACAAATAGTTATTTTATATTACTATTAAATCTGTGTTTTGTGACACTAGTCAGAGAAGCATTTGTTATAGTAGGTACTCTTTATTTAATGCTTTATAGATTTAATTCTAAGTTGCTAAGCAAAAAAACTGATAATTTACTTAAGAAAATCTAAAATTCTAATTTTAGATACCAGAATTGGTGGAAAATAAGAGTCTAACAACTTTGAAGGTCATATAATTGAAGAAAACATTATTTTAACAAAGTAAAACAATATAATTTGTTACTATGATTGAACTATATAAAAGATGCACTTAGTTTCAGTAGGTCATTTTAAAAGCAAGTCTCTATGTTAGTTTTCAAATACAAAGTTTAAGTAATTTTGCTTTAATAATCAGAAAATACTCAATTCAGTATGATAATAGTCATTCTATCATGCACTATTTTTCAATAGTACAATTTCTTTCTGTATTTTAAGTGAATGTTGTTACCTCAAACTTGGTTATTGGGTTTTATCCTGAATAGTAATTCAGAATCTAGGTTTTGGCTCAGTGATTTTTTTTTTTTTGAGCTGGAGTCTCCCTCTGTCGCCCAGACTAGAGTGCAGTGGCCGCTCCCGGCCACTGCAGGCTCAACCTGCTGGGGCTCCGGCGATCCTTCCGCCTCAACTTTCCAAGTAGCCAGAATTACAGATATGCGCTACCATGCCCGACTGATTTTTTTTATTTATAGTAGAGATGAGGTCTCACCAAGTTGCCCAGGCTCAGGCAGTCCACTCACCACAGCCTCCCAAAGCCCTGGATTACAGGCTGAGCCACCGAGCCCGGCTGGTTCAGTGATTCTTAAGAGAGAAATCTCTTACCCATAAAGAAGTGTATCAAAATCTCCTAAGAAATGTGGCCAGGGGAAGGAGAATATAGAAAAGCATAGTCAATATTAAAATACTTTCATATTTGAGAAGGCAAAAATAAATCTATTGTTTTACCATACAAATTATAGACAAACAAACCGCCACATAACATATAGCTGGTGATGCCACTTATTCAGTATTAGGGATTCTCAGTCAGAAGAGACCTCTCTAGGATACAGTCCCGAAGTCCCATTAGGATAGGGAAGTAAACAGCAGAGGAATGTGAGTTTTTATATTTTCTGAAAGATGGGCATGGGTTAGAGAAAAAAAGGTTAAGGCTTGTGCGGTTGTTTAAAATAATCATTGCTATTAAGTGAGAAGCATTTTAGTACTTTAATGAAAGCACAATGTTTATTAAGAAAACCTGACATTTTCAGAGTAATTATGTTTTGCACGTTTATGTTTATTGAATTGGATTAATTTCTGTACTGCAAATCATAGTTAGATATTCAAAATCATGTAAAAATAATTGAGATAGGAATTACATTAAATGTTAGAAAGAAATAAGGACAATTTTAGACCTTGGATCCAAAGAGATAGAGTCTACTTGACTTTCAAATGGGGATATGATGAAAACCCACTCAGTCTTTCAGAACAGAAAGATAGTCATCCGATAAGAAAAGTTGGGGTTGGATGAAATGCCCTAAAGGAGCCTCCGACATCTTTAACTTCTGTGATTGTATGTAAGAGGTGGGCTTTACAGATAATGGAACAAAAGGCAACATTACCAAAAATAATTTCAACTTCTTTCTGTAGACTTATAGACATGTGAAAGTACAATAAATATTTATTGATCAAGTTCTAATTTTGTCTATATACTTTGTGCATGTTCACAAAGAATAATTAAAATTAGTTTTATTATGTATTATAGTTAATATATACACCGACCTTCTTCTGTTAGTGAATCAGTGAGTGGTAAAATGCATTATTTTATCATTTTTCCAAAGAGGATGTTGCAGGTTTCCCTGTAGTTCTTACATTATAGCTTTGCTTCTGATAACCATGACTTTGGAAACTTCAAGACTATTTATCTTGAGTTTATGTCTGGTGGAAAACCAGCATTTAGCCTCCTGAAGCCTGTCATGCTGCTTGTTAATTTGAGAATTGTGCTACCTTGGGGCTCAGAAAGTAAGGAGCTGCTTGAACAGATTTATGTGGGTGGAGCTGGACTCAATCCAACTGCCAAGTTACTGTTGTTAGAGATTAATTTTACAACATGAAAATGAACCAGTGTCATAATCATGGAAAGTTAAACCTAGAAAGACCTTTGAGGACCATCCAGCCTACTCTCATTTTCAAAGTGAAGGATTCATAGCCTACACTACTCGCCCAAGATCAGGGACAAAGACAAGAATTCAGATGTACCAGCTCCTAATTCATTGTTCTTCCTGTTACTAAATATGGTCTCTGTGCAACAGGTTTTGGATTTCATCTTTGTTATATTCCAGTACTCTTGTTGGTTTGTTTTAGACATTTAGACAATTGACATTTTAGAAATGTTATGACTGATCAGTGTCATCACTTACATATACGAATCACTTGCCAAAGACACTGGCGTTTAGCAAGCTCTCCTAGGCTACAACTGGTAGATCAAATGTGAAGATGATTGTGTGATCATGTGATGTCGTTGTTATGATGTATTTTATAAATGCACTAGTTTTATCCTTGCTGATATATTTTTGCTGATCTTTTGTAAAATGGAAGTTTTGTTTTAATGGTATATATTAGACTGTATTCAATGTTACAAAACCGATATTCTCTGGAGAATGAAAAAATAAAAGACGAAATGAACTGGAGATTTTTGCTACTCTTATAAAACAGAATTGTTTGTTATACATACAAAATAAGAAAATAATGTAATCCATCTTTCTGCAAAATATCCTTTGTTTACCAAGCCAATAGCTTACCTCTCGTGTAAGCCAATTTTGTTTTCAGAGAAGAGACATCTTAAAATGTAGACTAAGTTTAAATGTATGACGCTGAAGGAAGTTTTGCCAGGGGACCCTTTTTTTAATGGCAAAATACGCAGCTCTTCAGTAAAGAAGTCACCTCTTTTGAGCATTTCCTCACTTTACAGATATTATCTGGCTGATATTTATGCCTGTGCTTTATAGTATTACTTTTAGAAATTTTGTGTTATTGCACTTTTTACTCAGTGGTACATTGTTTTTCCAAAGGCATAAGAGATTTCAGCTTATTTTCTCCCCATTATTATCTGCATTATTTTAGAAATCTAGATAACAGTTCTTTTTTTTTTTCCTTTGTCTTTCACCAACACATACTGAGTGGTCACAGTGCAGGGTGCTATGTGCTTTGAGCCACCATGCAAAGATAAATAAGAACAGCTCCTTGTTTAAATATATCCCCATCTCAGGTGTTTTTTTTTTCTGTTCTCATTAGTGTTTCCTTACAAAAAGATTGAGTAGAAAACTACCAAATTCATCCCTGGCAGAAGTGTTTCTTCCAATTCATTAGCATAATAACAAATGCTTACATCTCTTGAGCTCTTACCACGCACTAGCCATGATTCTATGCATATGAACTCACAAAAGCCCCATGAGGTAGGTACTCTTGATCCCATATTACAGTCAAAGAGACTGAGGCATTGAAAAGTTAGATAAGATGCTTATTGGTAGATGGCAGAAACGGGACTCAAACTTGGACTGGCTGATGAAAGCCCTCCCAGTTTCATTCCTTTGAGTCTTGAAGTCTTGTTTATCTTTAGGAGCCTTCCAGTAAAATGCCACCACCAGCTAGTATGAGTTCAAAATTCTTCATGAATGAGTTTCTGATCTTTTCAAAGGGAGAAACTAGCTGAGAACAGGGCCCGCGAGACAAATAGGTGTGGCGGATTCATGTGTGTTTGGGGAGGAAGGACAGGGAGTAGGTGAGCAGAGCAATAGGAAGATGCAGCCAGAGGGATGAGAACAGTACTGAAACAGGAACTAAGGAAATACAAAATAAAATTTACCTCCATTCGAGTTTTGCCTAGGACGTATTGTGTGCTGTGTTTGACTCGATCTGAAAAAAAATGTTTTAAGAAAATAATGAAGCCACCCTAGGATGGGGAGAATGGCAAAAAAGCATGATTGAAATCTGAGTGAGAACTTTGCAGAGTGTTTGATTTCCAATTATGTGTACAGATAGCACACATATAAAGAAAAACCTAACTTTAACATTTTTTTTAAAAATCATGATAAATGGAAAATAAAATAAGGTGGGAACATAGCCGAACATAGTGATATTTGTAGTTGCAAACGAGTTAAGTTCACCTATGAAAAGATGTTCAGATGGGGCGAAATACAATTTTAAATCCCAGCTACATACATACAGTTAGAAACACCTAAAACAAAACACATAGGGAAGTTGAAATAGATGGGAAAAGACCATATAAATGCTTCAAAAGGGAAAGCAGAAATAGCAAAGTTAATGTCTAACAAAACTGAATTAAAGGTAAAAATAATTTTAAAGGATAGCTCATAAAAACAAAGAGTTTACCAAGAGGGTCCAATAGTCATGAACTTTATGTCCCATCACTAGGAATTATAGTGAGGAAAACAAATAGAAACACAGTGAAAAAAATTGACAAAGTCATAATCATGGGTGCTGCCTTAAAAATCAAGTCGAGTGGAAGGTGAGAGCAGACACAGAGGATTTGGATAGCGAAATAACAGTTTGATATATGAAGGGAGAACTTTCTAGTTTCTTCTCAAATGCAAGTGAATGGTCGTTAGCATTAACTTATTAATGGGAATTTCGAAAAATTCCAAAAAGAGACAAAATTGTACAGGCAGCTTTCACTATACACAGTAAGTAAATAAGCAACAAAAAAGGATATTGAAAAGCTAACCATAGCTTTAATCTGGATTAATTAGAAAGTAATAATATAAATTACAAATCATTGGCAAGGATATGATAAGCTATCCTAGCTATCTTGCTCAGTGCTTCTGGGACAGTGTACAAAATGACATGTCAGGGACATCCAAGCAGCATGGTTTGTAATAGCGAAAAGTTAAAAATGACTAAATCGAAGGATAAATAAGTAATCATGGGAAATACACACTAAAGCAGTTTAAAAGAATAAGCCAGATCCCCATACAGAGGTGAAATCATCAGCAAGTCATATTGCTTAAGGGGCTAACTAAACTGCATAATATTTGTACAGAACACTACAAAGCTGCATATATTTCTGTAAATTAAAACATTTTTATCAATTCCTAGGGGGAAAAAAGTAGAAATTAGCCTGGTATGATGGCATGCACCTGTAGACCCAGAGCTTTGAGAACCCAAGATGGGAGGATTGCATGAAGCCAGGAGTTTGAGATCAGTCTAGGCAACATAATGAGACTTCAACTCTACAAAAAAATAATGTAAAATTAGCTGGATGTGGTGGTGTGTATCTGTAGTCCTAGCCACTCAGAGGCTGAGGCAGGAAGATCGCTTGATCCAGGAGTTTTAAGCTGCAATGAGCTGTGATCATGCCACTGCACTCCAGCCTGGGCAACAGAGCAAGATTCCATATTTTTTTTTTTTTTTTTTTAAAGAAGAAACTTGGAAAGTATAACTGCCACACCTGTAACTACAGTTAACTTTGAGGGTCTGTGCTGAGATTGGGGGTGATTAACATCAATACCATTGGATTTTTATAATGGGAATATATTCTTATATTACTTGTGTAATTGGAAATAAAACTATAGGGTTAATGAAATCTTTCACTTTCATGCAAACTTTTCCATTAAACTAATTTTTCTGCTTTTCTCAAATAACCGTAACTAAATAGACAGTTCCATTCATTCTCATGGGAGACTAGACTCTGACACAGGAAGCTCAGAAAAAGAGATCTGAAACCTAATCCCTTGAAGGCTTAACTTCCTTGGGTAAATAACACTGTTCAGGGTTAAATGCATGTCCTAAGCAAAGCAATGTGTGACTTGCTTTGCTGAGCAGAACTTCATGGGGAGGATGTCTTGTGTTCAGGTACAAACTCAGCCATTTGTACCGGTTTGGTATCAGGGTCTTGTCTTTAGTGTTGATTTGATTTGATGTGATTTGACCCTGAGGTATTTGAACGTAATATTTCCTTGAGCATGGAGCTTTTGTATCAAGGAAGAAAGAAAATTCAAAACTTCTACTCAAGTCCAGGGACCCAGGTCCATTTTTTAAAGTGGGTGGACAAAGTATGCCTCGTGGGCCAAATCTGACCCACTGCCTATTTTGATTACGGCCTGCAAGCTAAGGGTATACTTTTATGTTTTCAACTGTATGTAGGTATGCACATAATATCCTCAATTTTACCACTTGCCCACAAAGCCTGAGATATTTACTATCTGGCCCTTTAGGAAAAAATTTGCCAACCCCTGATTAAAGGATTGCCTCTAAATCCATTTTGACTGAGAAAGTTGGTCAGTCTGTCTTGGTGTCACACCAAAACAGAGAGAGAGAGAGAGAGAGGGAAGACCTACTCTGGGAACAGAGGTCATTCTCTCTTGATTTCATTTGCAGCCTTTCTGGCCCTATGGATTCCTTCCTACAATCTACAAAAACAATTCTCCCCCTTCTTCACCGTTTCAGGTACGAATAGTCAGGTGCAGTCCCAAGATATTACATGGAAAATTCCAGAAGTAAACAATCTGTGACTTTTAAATTGCACACCACTCTGAATAGCATGATGAAATCTCACACGATTCTGCTCTGTCCCACCCAGAGTGTGAATCATCCCTTTGTCCAGCGTGTCCACGCTGTTTGATGCTACCTGCCTGTTAGTCATTGACGTTGCCTGCCCCTGACATCCGGCCATTTACATTGTCATAGCTCGGTGATCCAGGATCACTCGAACCAGACCATCCTTCTTCTGACATACAGTCAGAAGGTCAGTAGAAACCCAATGCTATGTCAGATCAACTATGGCATTCCCCCGACCTCATCTCACCACATAGGCATTTTATCATCACAAATCATCCCAAGAAGGGTGAGTGCTGTGTAATAAGATATTTTGAGAGTGAACCCACATTCGCATAACTTTTATTATACTATATTGTTATAATTCTTCTGTTTTAGAATGAGTTATTATTGTTCATTGTTGACTCTGCCTAATTTGTAAATTAAACTTTATCCTAGGTATGTACGGAAAAAGGAAAAAGCATGGTATAGATAGGGTCATTACTGTCTACAGTTTCAGACATCCACTGGGGGTCTTGAAACATATACCCCACAGATAAGGGGGGACTGCTGTATGTTGAGGTCTCCTCGTCCTTAAAAAATAAATTTCCCATGAACCTCTGCTCCACAGCACTGAAAAGATGGACAGTGATCACTTTCTCTCCAGTAACTCCTCATCCTCATGGCGCGCTCCTTAGTCTGTTTTTACTGGTGTTCACTTTTGTCAGTGGATTTAAGGAATGTTCTCAAAAGTCAGCTTTTCACCCTTAATGGGTGGCTTATATTTGTCCCAACTTCTCAAGCTTCCCACATCCCTCTGCTTCCTTAAAAGCTCTTTGCTTCTTTGACAAAGCACTTCCTCTTTTTGATTGACTCTTCCTGGCTTCTTTTCCCTTAAATGGAAATTTTTATCAAGATTCTGCCATTGTACCTCTTTGTTCTCTATACAATTCGTTCTCAAACTTCACTGTGCTTTAGAGTAACTATGAGAGTCTTAAAAGTGCAAACTGTGGAATACTCTTCCCAGGGAATCCTGGTCCTTGGGTACAGTGTTTATTTTTAGATCTCTTCCAGCAGGCTCTGAAAATTTATGTCGAAAATGCAGGCGAAGGATCAGAGTAGGAAACATTGATCTGGATGTCTTATGTAAGTCTGATGGTGTAAAGTCAGATGAAATCCTCCGAAGTGGAATGGGCGTCCTCCTCAGCTTTCTGCCTCCATATCACCCAGGGTGCTTGGAAAAAGTCACATTTCCTCATCTGTGAGTCTTATCTTTCAGACTGGAGCCTGGGAATCTGCCTGTTTAAGAATCTCCTAGCCGGGCTCGGTGCCTCAGCCTGTAATCCCACGCCCTGGGAGGCTGAGGTGAGTGAATTGCCTGAGCCCGTGGGTTCGAGACCCGCCTGGGCAACTTGGCGAGACCCTATCTCTACAATAAATCAAAAAATCAGCCAGGCGTGGTAGCGCGCGCCTGTAGTTCCAGCTACTTGGAAGGCTGAGGCGGAAGGATCGCTGGAGCCCAGCAGGTCAAGGCTGCGGTGGCCGGGAGCGACCACTGCACTCCAGTCTGGGCGACAGAGTGAGACTCCAACTCAAAAAAAAAAAAAAAAAAAAAGAATCTCCTAGTGGAGCCATGTCTGTAATCCCAACACTTTGGGAGACTGAGGCCAGAGGACTGCTTGATGCCAGGAGTTCAAGACTACCCTGGGCAACACAGTGAGACTTCATCTCTACAAAAAAAAAAAATCAAGAAATTAGCTTGTATTAGCCAGGCATGGTGGCACACGCCTGTAGTCTCAATTGAGAGGCTGAGGTGGAAGGATGGCCTAGGCCGAGGAGGTCAAGCCTGCGGTGAGATGTGATTATGCCACTGCACTCCACCCTGGGTGACAGAGTGAGGCTGACTAAACAAACAAGCATCTTGGGTAAGACTCTCCTAGAGGATTTTCCTCACATTAAGACTCAATCAGGGTACTCAAAATGATCCCAGAGTCCATGTTCCTGTTCCACTTGTCCCGCAGTGCTCCAATCTAGCAGGACCAACTGGGGAAACCTGAACTCTCTGGAAACTCACCTGCTTAGGGAAGAAAAAGAAAAAGGAAAACAGGCAGGTACCTTCCATCCTACCGAGGTCAGAGGCCTTACAGAGTCCCATGTGCCCTCCTGGCGTGTGACTGAGAAGCCACGCATCAGCTGTTTTCCTAGTCTGGAGAAACCAAAAGCAATTTAGGTCAATGCATTCACAATTCTTCCTGCCCCCAAACAGAAGCATCCATGGGGCTTGCTCTAATGAAATTTTACTTTAATAGCTAGAGAGTTAATGAAGAAATTGCTGATAAGATTAATTACCTTAGGTGAAGTGTTTTTAAATCTAACCATTTCTCTTAGAAATGGATTTTTTTTTTTCCTTTTAGAGATGCAAACTAATGATAAATGGCAGGGATGGGAGGTTTTGTGCCTTTGGAGGGTCAGAGAGGCTGAATGGAGAACATGGCTGAGTGGATAGCCCTTTGCGCCTCGCCTTATTTTACACTGTCTATAATAGAAACCTATCACTGTAAGATATACATACCATTCCTTTACCTATTAATACTCCATCTTCTCAGCCCAATTGATTTTTCCAAGTAGACAGAGGCCAAGGATATGCTTATTGATTGTTGCTAAGCTCATTCTAAACATATTTTGTAATAAGGAACATTTTGAGACTGAAACAAACCTTCACTTATCCAATAGGCAAGGAATCTTGGGAATCACTCCGGTTGAAATGAACCAATATTAAAACAGTTGACCAATATAGAAAGACACGGGCTTTGGGTTTTTTCTATATTATGTAAAAACTGTAGACTCTGTTCATCTACTGTGATGTTCTCAAAGACAAGTCATTATTTGGTATGGACATCCATGCTGTCTTTTAGTTAACACACTTCTCTCTTAAGTTGACCCTAAATTTATATAAATGTTTGCTTCACTTCAGTTGCTTTTATAGTCCAAAATTTCTACTGAGCTTCAGTGACCCAGGGCAATCTCCTGAAGAATAAAAATTTCAAAGCAAGTTTACTTTGTCACCTTTGACTAATAATACAGATGATGAAGAGCCTTAATCCAAATCAAATACTGTGGCATTCCTCGTCCTTTAGAGGAAAGAATTGCACAATATTATGCCAAGACCAGAATATTCCACTGGCATCTAAAAGGAATATCTCCTAAAAGATAATCCTCGTACTTTCTTGCTTATATCCAGCAGGAGAAGAAAGAGCTCTCGTAGTCGATCGATTAGCTGATTGGTTGGTCTGAGGCTTTATGTCATTTTGGTCAAGACTCACCTTTCTTGTGCCCTTCGGAAGTTGTCCCATGCTCTTGACTTCTAATATTTTGGGGCTCCTAATTCCTGTAGCATTTCTATGACCTAGGTTTGTGGATTTCCTGTCTACAGCTCTGTGGTCATGTCAGCATGCCCTTGTAACAGAGATCACCAGATCCCTCCAGCATCTCACTGCAGGTGCCCTCTGAAGTCTGAGCACACCACCACAACCCTGCCCCCGCCATGCTTCTGGGCCTGTGGCCAGCTACATTAGGAGGCCTGGCGATGAGTTTATTATTGTCATCATTAGTTCTATTTTTAATGAATAATTAATTTCAACCTGCTCGTATTGTGGGTCTGATAAGAATAGTTTTCATATACATTTCGATTGTTCTAATCAGTAAATAAACTTAATGACATAAAAAGTGCATAATGTCCTCTCTGTAGCGGGTTGTTTCCAGGCTTGAAAAATCAGACCACCTCTCTGAAGATTTTGTGGCTTTTTTCCTAGTGTTTTTGTTTTCTAAACTCTACTTTTAAATTTTTAATTTATACCATGACCTTGCCATGTACTCATTATGATCTACAAGGCTATTTTGAAATGAAATTTTATTCAAAGTTTACAAAATTAGAGTATCTTTTTATTGAAAATATAAAGTTCAAGTACAAATTAAAAATTAAATTATTTGATCTGTTTTCGAAAAAGTTATTTCCCATGTAAAGTACTTAAAATCATATTAAAAGAAAAATAAATAATTTTTTAAAAATGTACAAGATTATTGTGGATACACAAAGTCCAGGCTTCTTCACCACTATCCAATGCAACCATGTAACCCAAACTATTTGTACCCCCTAAAGCGATTGAAATTTAAAAAAATAATAACTATTAAAAAAGATTTAAAAATCCAAACCACTCTGATGGGGGAAGCTACACATGTGTGGCATCAGAGAGTCTATGGAATATCTCTGTATTTACCTCTCAATTTTACTTACACTGCTTAAAAAAAAAGGACATTAAAAAATTCTATTGTCACATCTTCATATAGGTTGCTAGTTTCTGATCTACGGTTTTGCACCAGACATAAACAGGGAAAACAGCTAGATACCACCCACCCTGGCGAGTTCTGATAGGGGAACAGGCACATGGTGCCAACAGCTGAGAGGCTAGCTTCAGCAGCTGAGTCTTCACTGGGCAGTCAGGGTCTAGACTAGAAAGAAGGTGGAGGCTCTGCCCTCTTTCCCCAACCAGCTCCATCCTAAAAGCAACTGATGTCCTTTGGGTAGGGGCGAAGGTCAGTCTGCTAAGGAGTCCACCATTGGTACCCTCGACAAGGGAAAAGTGAACTGAAGCCTGTTAGGTACTGGCTTGTGAGTATGGGATCAAAGGGAACTACAGTCTTAAGTACAAGCAAGGAGAGAGCTTCAGGGAAGCAAGCAAAAGTCTGGAAACGTCCCACAATGCTAACTTTGGGAGTGTAGGGGGAAAGCAAGATGTGTGTGCCAAGGGAACCTTCAGCAGTCCTGGCCCTAAGAAGCAAAATGGATCTGGGAGCAGGTCTGCAGGACACTCCAGACAACGGCCGAATATCTTTGGGGGGACTGAATTATTCTTATTAGGGAGGAAAAAAGAAGAAATAATGTATCTAAAGGAGTCCAGGAAATTTAAAGTTAAATAGGTCTGTAAGAACTTGTGGAATTGGAGAATTTTTTTTTTTCCTGACTGAGAAAACTTCAGGGGCAGGAGGTGGAGGAGACGCCAAAACCCTGCAGTCTGGGTGGAATCAGCTAATTTGGAGTAAAATAGACAGAACCTCCCCCTCCCCAACCCCCTTCCTGCTCCTCCAAAAAAGCTGATAACAGGTAACGAGAAGACATATTTGCACGACGGATGGCCAAATAGGAAGTGTTTGGTTAGTGCTTTCTCTTAAAAGAGTAGCTAGATGCTTAGTACATATTTCTTCTTCCTCAGCCGGATGCAGTGGCACATCCTTGTAATTCCAGCATTTTGGGAGGCCTAGGCAGGAAGACTGCTTGTAACCAGGAGTTCAAGACCAGACTAGGCAACATAGCAAGACATCATCTCTACGAAAATATTTTAAAATTAGGCGGATGTGGTGGTGTGCTCCTGTAGTCCCAGCTACTCAGGAGGCTGCAGCAGAAGGATTGTTTGAGCCCAGGAGTTTGAGGTTATGGTGAGCTGTGATCACACCACTGCACCCCAACCTAGGTGACAGAATGAGTCCCTGACTCAAAAAAGAAGGAGACCAGCTGGGATTTGCTTCGAGTCACTAAAACATCATTTGGAAAATCAATCAGATGAGACGATGGCATTTGCCAGTGCTCCTATTAGTGGATCTGTAGTTTGGTAAACCACTCAGATAAAGGAGGTGCGACCCCTGTCTCAGGTATCTCATGTGGCTCGAAAAATTTCTACCACTGGAAGAAGACATCCTCCATCAAGGGGCATCTACAAGGATCAATGAATGGTTCAGAATGATTTCTGAGGAGGGTGGATCTGTTTACCTGCAAATGTGGTTTTCAGAGTGGAGTATGGCCACTGGAACCTGGTCACCAGTGGGCTGCTCACTGGTTCTACCTCAAAAGTAGTTCTTGAATCTGTCTAGTCTCTCATCTCTACTGACACCATAGTCTAACCAAGGCATGATCTCTCACTGGGAAAAGCACAATAGCCTCTTTTTTTTTTTTTGAGTTGTAGTCTCTCTCTGTCACCCAGGCTGGAGGAAGTGGCACACTCCCAGCCACCGCAGCCTTGACCTGCTGGACTCAGGCAATCCTTCCACCTCAGCCTTTCAAGTAGCTGGAACTACCGGCATGCGCCACCGTGCCTGGCTAATTTTTTTTTTTATTGTAGAGATGAGGTCTCACCAAGTTGCCAGGGCTGGTCTCAAATGCAAAGACTCAGGCAATCCTCTCACCTCAGCCTCCCAAAGTGCTGGGATTATAGGTGTGAGCCACCGTGCCCAGCCTACAATAGCCTCTTAATTGGCTTTCAGCTTCTACTCGCCCCACTGTCCAGTCCATTTTCCATAGAGCAGCTGAAGACATTCTTTCAAATGTCAGTTGGATTGTCCCTCTTCTTTTTTGATTTCTTTAGAACTGGGCTGTTAAGATTGAGAGCACTAGCCACATGTGCCTACTGAAATGTATATGAGTTAAATAAAATTAACGATCAGTTCCTGAGTTATACTAGCCATGTTTCAAGTGCTTGTTAGTCACGTGTGGCCAATGGCTACCACTTTGGGCAGCACAGACATACGCATTCTGTTTGTCCTGAAAGTTCTGTCTGTCTATGCTGCTGTCGAAGATGTAACAGCTTCTCCCTCAAAAGAGCAAGTGGTGCCCAGACTTCCTGACCAAGCAAGCTATACTGGTCTCCAAGAACTTCTGACTTTAAAGCAGTATGGCGCGATTAATTTGGGGAGCTATTACATTTTTTCCCCTCTGTTTTCTCCCTAATCAAGCAGGTTCTAGGTTCCTTGCCTCTATCGAGGTGCGTGGTATTATTTCCTGACTTTTGTCTACAAGCCTAAATCCATCCAGGAAGACAGAGTTGGGAAGGAAAGGAGAAACCTAAGTCCAATGTGGAAAATAAGGTTTGAGGAGAGATAAGTTTTCCCCCCAATTAAAGAGAGATTTCCCCAGGTTGGGGGAAGGGAGAGAGGTCATCGGGTTGCCTAAGTAGTCTAGACTAGCCTCCTAAGAATGTGTGTCAGAGGGAAGAGCATATAGGACGTCAGACGGTTGAGGCCTGGACAGAGCCCTCTGGCCCTTCAAAGGATGCTGGGCCTTAAGCATGTCCCAGATGAAGCAGAAAAGCCGAAGCAAAGGAAGTTCCAGGAGCCAGGAGAATGGACCTCTCTCTTACAGAGATAAAGAGCACGATAGAGGTTCAAGAGGACTCCTTTACTCTGTGTCCCTGGACAAGACCCCAGAACCCAGATAGAACAGAAAAAAGGAACCCTGCACAAAGTTGGCTATTCCATGGAATTGTTAGGCTGTGGGCTCAGAGTTGAAGGGATGTAGGATGTGATTTTTACCTTCTTGCTGATTAGGAGCTAGTGTCCAGAGCTTCTCTGGGCAGCCCTAGTCTGTTGTCTCAGAGACTTGCTGGCTACTCCTTTATTTTATATAGCAGGAATCTGAATCCAGAGAGACAAAGATCCTTGCTCCCAAATTCCCTCAGCAGATTACAAAAAAGAGACTGAGCTTTGATACGAGACTGCTCCACCACTTCCTCTTTTTTTCCTTTTTTTGAGTCAGAGTCTCACTCCATCACCCAAGGTGGAGTACAGTGGCACGCTCATGGCCACTGCAGCCTCGACCTGCTGGGCTCAGGTGATCCTTCCGCCTCAGCCCTCCAAGTAGCTGAAACCATAGGCATGTGTCACCATGCCCGGCTAATTTTCTGATATATCGTAGAGACGAAGTCTTGCCATGTTGCTCTGTCTAGTCTCAAACCCCTGAGCTCCGGTAATCCTCTCACCTTCACCTCCCAAAGTGCTGGGATTACAGGCGTGAGCCACCCCGCCTGGCCTCACAGGCGTGAGCTACCACTTCTTAATTGTGCAACTTGGGGTGGGTGTTTGATGTCCATTCAGGCTGCCATAACAAAATGCCTTAGATCAGGAAATTTACAAACAACGGAAATGTATTGCTCATATTTCTGGAGGCTGGGAAATCCAAGATCAAGGAGACAGAAGATTCAGTGTCTGTTGAGAACTCACTCTGCTTCATAGATGGCACCCTTTTGCTGCATCCTTACATGGCAAAGTAGTGAACAAGCTCCATCAGACCTCTTAAAGGCATTAATCCCATTTATGAGGATGGATTCCTCATGACCTAATCACCTACCAAAAGGTTTCAATATATGGTTAAGGGGAAGAGGACACAGACATTCAGATCATACCATGATTGCTTAACCTTTTCAAGGCTTCGTTTTCATAGGTGTACAGTGGACACGACACTAGTGTCTATCCTGAAAGGTTACTGTAAGGAGTAAGTTACACAATATACATGAGCCCCTAGCTGAGTACTAGGCATATATAGCAAGGCATTCAATAAATTGCCAACTGGAACCACAAGCTGGGTCTCTTGGTTCCTCATTTAATGCTCTTGTTTAATAAAGGCAAACCAATTGTTAATGGGCAGATTAGAAAGTAAGGGTGGGAAACTTCAGAAATTCCACTTTTTCTCAAATCATAGCAATTCCCTTAGCCAAGGGTAAAACACCCTGACTCACTTGGTTAGAGGTTTGTCATCAAGGCCACTGCTGCATCTGGCTGTGCAGCCAGCAAGAAACGTGAAGGTACTTTGGCTTCCACTCCAAGATGATCTGAAGATGCTCTGCATGACATTTGGGTCAATCAATCTAGAGATAACGATTCTTGCTGCAGAGGTGTGCATGCACAATCACAAAAAAATAGGGGTCCCCAGTTAATTTTTGTGGACTGGTCTCATTTTCTCAGAAAGCTTTTCAGGCCAATAGTGGAAACTGGCGTGTTCATAGGTGGTGGTGTATTTCCATCTAATTTTGCCCAGAAATGTCTGGCTACCATTGTGCTCTCTTGAATAAAACTGGAATCATCAAACCCTTTGAGGTATTACAAGGACATTTTAAAAGCAGGATTTTTAATCCAGGGGGGAAAACAGAGAACATCTGTCTGAAGGAGATACACATATACATATACACAAATAGATGTGTGTGTGTGTGTGTGTGTGTGTGTGTGTGTGTGTGTGTGTGTGTGTGTGTGAAATTGCTCACAGCAACATAGTGAGAATCAAGATTCTGTGGTGGCTGTTTTCCTGTCTGATTTTTCCACCTCAATGTGTAGACTTCATTTGTGACATGCTCAAAATTAAAGTATAAGGAAACCTAAATGAATAGTTAAAGGGGTAATTAAAAATAGGCAACTGGCCTTGTTTCTCTCCTAAACTGGTTGATTTATGCCTTGTTGTGGCTTTTTTGAGAACACAAAACTATTAATTTATGTGCGAAAAGAACAGTGAATTAATCCTAAAGAGCCCTGCAGCCTTTAAAGACCCGAATCATATGTTGAGCTCGTTTAAAACTTGCATAGGAAATTAAGGTAGAATAAAGCCCTTTAATCTGAAAAGTGCATCTATAGTTACCATCCCTAGGATATCTGCAGGGTCATTATTCAGAAAGGTTAAGGAGGACTTTAGTTTTTTATATTCACTATGTATTTCCCAGTTACAGCTTACCATGGTGCATTTCAACTTATAAAGAGAAGGAGATAAAAAGAGGGGGAGGGGAGCTTTTTATTCACTTTCCACTTAATTTCCTTGCCGCCACGCCAGTCCCAGCTTAATGAATGTAATTGCTACCTTTGATGAAAATACTATTATCAAGATCACACATTACATTGGAAAACAGTTTTTCTTTAAACACAGCTACTGCAGTCTCTAATTATGCATGTAACAAGTGTCTCCCGAACAAAAGAGCATGTTGTCTACAATTGCTAGGAATTGGAGCAAGGCGAATTCGAACAAAGGACAGATTAGATTCGCTCCTCGCTCCACAAAGCCCATCCCTCTGATTAATTTCCTGCAAAAACTAAAACAATTCTCTTAAAAGGCGCTCACCCCCTTCTCCAGAATGATCCATATGCCATTTGGGTCTTTCTATAGGATGATAATGGCCCCTGATTTGAACCCGTGTTAGAAAATAAGAAAGGGCTTTTATGAACTTCCTCTTTCATATGCAAATGAGAGGCACAAGATCTTGAGGGATAATGAGCCCCCCAAAAAGTGACTTTCCAGTAGCTATAAAAGAGCTCACCGGTAGAAGGAAGTCTGTATTGAGCATGTTCAATCCAATTATTTTATTAGTTTCAAGAAATGAAGCATCTTTGAGAAAATACTTCCATGTCTGTTGAGACTGAGTGACAACAGTTTTTCTGGGATGGCCTTTCCTAAAAGACAATTTTTTGATCTTATGTATACATTTTTTTTAAGGGATTCATAATTAAACAGAAAGTGCACTCTTAAGGGTTTAGGAGACCCTGGATTTTTAATTGCACTTTGCTATCAATTTGGGGGCTGCATTGGCCAAGTTATTGCATGAGTTGGGCGGGGTCTTCCTGGGTCTTCATATCCCCACTTATCCCATGTGGACATATAAGGTTTCAATTCTGCTCACCGGCATTATTCAAACCCAGAAGAAAAAAGTCCCAGTTAGTGTCCAGTACATTATTAGTTATGAGGATGAGATCTAGACTCAGACTGCCTGGGTTCAAATCTCAACTCACAGTTTTCCACTTGCATGACCTGGAAAAAAAATTCTCTCTATTTCCTCAACTTAAAAATGAGATTCGCTCAAAAAGGATAATGAGGATTTTAAAAGGCAATGCTAGTAAAATGTTTACAACTACACCTAGCACAAAGTTTGTTTGTTTGTTTGTTTTTTTTGAGTTGGAGTCTCACTCTGTCGCCCAGACTGGAGTGCAGCGGCCGCTC
>NW_007055749.1:226793-235376 GCF_000164805.1 Carlito syrichta | reverse complement strand
CTCAGCCTTCCAAGTAGCCAGAATTACAGGCATGTGCTACCACGCCTGGCTGATTTTTTGATTTACTGTAGAGATGAGGTCTCCCTGCCCAGGCGGGTCTCGAAGATCACTAGTGTTTAATGTGATAGGCTTCCCCTAAGCATTACCCGCTACCTCCTTAAGACCTGGGAAGATGGCATAGGGAAGTGTCATCTCAGATTGAATCCTCTGCCTATCCAGGGATGGGAAGGCTGCCAGAACCCAATTTAAGGGGTCACAGTTAGATCTGGAGCTATTTTTGGTAGAGCTCTACCATGTCAGACTTAGCCTGATTCTTTTCAGAGGCTCATGCCTCCCATCAGGATGAATTTGTCAGATGTGGCCCAGGAAGAACCAGCAGAGACCATACAATGAAACATTTTGCCTTCACTGTTCTTTGTCATAGGAAGGAGGATCTGGATACATAAGAAGAGACCCGCCACACTCCTGGTTCCTCATTATTCCGGGATCTACTCTCTGCACCCTTCAGATAGTTTTCTTAGGGCAGCAAAAGTCATCATGAAGCTGTGCTCACTAAAGAACTCACTACCTATGAAAGTAGCGCCCGTGCAAACTTCCCCTTCTGCTGAACTCTCACTGTCTTTGCTCAATCCGTATCGTCTTTATTGTCTGTCTCGCTAATTGTCAGATGTTCCAACAATACTTTGCAAAGCCCGTATAAATTGATGGCAAAATGAAAATCCTGCCACGGTTGCAGCATTTCATGGAGTCATGAAAATGACACCAGAGAGTCATTTGAATTCTATGAAAAGCCATTGACAAATGTGGGTCTGGCCATTCTTGAGTTAAAGGAAAAAAAAAAGTGGGTAAGAGGGATGTCACAGTAGACACTCGAAAGAGAATGAGTGCCGTGGATTAAGATATGCCCTTGTGAAAATGCATGAAGCCTTTGGATAATTTTGCAGAAATGACACTCTAAGACCATGCTGTGAAAATCAACCACAAAGAATGGCCTATAGAGTGAGCCATCATACAATTTTGTGCTGAAAAACTTACAACCCCCAAATTAACATTTGATTTGTTCTTTGTTCGGTCTAAGATTATAGATGCCATGATAGCCTTAACCTAAAAATAAATTTATTTTCATAAATTTCAAGACAAATTTTAAGCTTTAAGACAAATTTTAAGCCAAGCTTCTTTTGTTTTCATCATTTCTTAGAAAAGGAGTCCCTGCTTTAAACAGATTCATTTAAAGTGGGATTTTGGGCTGGGCTTGGTGGCTCTGTCTATAATTTGAGCACTTTGGGAGAGTGAGTGGATTGCTTGAGCCCACAGGTTCAAGACCCACCTGGGCAACTTGGCAAGACTTCGTCTCTACAATTAATCAAAATTTAGCCGGGCATGGTAGCGCACGCCTGTAGTTCCAGCTACTTGGAAGGCTGAGGTGGAAGGATCACCAGAGCCCAGCAGGTCAAGGCTGCAGTGGCCAGGAGCGTGCCACTGCACTCCAGTCAGGGCGACAGAGTGAGACTCCAACTCAAAAAACAAAATAAAAAATTGAAAAATAGAGTGGGATTTTGTCTGTGTCAATTTGCTAGGATGACAAGGACGTCGTGTTTCCCAGATGGCATCTTAGGATCCACAGGAGACAGCACACACATTCTTATTTTAGGGGTTCAGTGCTGCAGAGCTCTGTCACTTACGTGCTTTGGCCAGTGTGAGTGGGAAACACTCTCTGTGTGAGAGAGAGAGAGAGAGATTTCTGTTCCTCTGAGCTCTCACTTTTAGGTTCGAGGTAGGGCTAGGCTCTCCAGACCTGTGTTATGCTGGTAGGGAGGGCGTTCTCAGTTTGGGCGGCTTCCCCATAGCAAAGGACTCCATGACTGGTGGCCAGAAGGAAAGGGGCAAGAGGATTGAGTTCCAGTCCAAAGGTTTAGACACAAGAGAGACTGAACAGCAGCCCGGGAGCGGCCAGGGCCACCTTAAGCGTATCACAGAACACAACGACTGAACTCTGTGAGTCTACCCTTGCCCACTACCCCCGTCAGAGAGGGTGTAATTAATAATGGAGGGAGCGATGAGACAGAGAGTCAAAAGAATCCAAAAATGCCTGTTTGCATCCACAAGAATTCTGTTCTCTTCCAGGAGTCTTCTGGCTCTCAGAGCACCCTACCTGCCACTCAGTCCCGGCCACAGCCCTGGAGGAGGCCCAGGAAACACAGCAATCTTGGTTTCTCAGAAGCACAAGCAGAAGAGCTGGGACTGGCCCAAGGGCACCCAGTGGGCACTGGAAGTCAGGGAAGTCTCCGCATCCACAGAGGGCTCCTTGAAGGCCCCCCTCAAAAATCTCCTGCAAAACCTCACACATCCATCACTTGTTCCATTCCTCACGCGGCCTGCAGCGCTGGAAATTGGTTGCAGCGATCACTCTCAAGGAGCCTCAACAGGGGGACAGCATTAAAGACAAGTGAGCTTTAAGGCAGCATCTCTGAGTCTTGATGGCGTTGCAAATGACCAGCCATTTCCTGGTCCACTGGTTAGAGGATTAGCATACTGCGCGTAGGAGCCGCCCCCATCTGTCTCCCGTGCTCTTCATTACCAGCTGCAAGGTGGAATCGGCACCTAACCTTTGAGTCCATGAAGGGTAATGCCCTCAGCACTCCTGGGAAGACGCACCTTCCATCACGGGACTCTGGAGCACTCTTGGTGGGCCTGTCCAGGTCACATCTGCATCTGAGGATACTTATTGAGGGCTCAGGGAGCAGGTGGACCCGGGAAGAGCAAGGGCTCGAGGAAGAAGCCCTGGGTTTAGAGTCAGGTGACTTGACCTCCCTGCTGGCTCTAGGCAGTGTTTGCGGATGACTCGGGCTGATGTTTGTCATTTCCGGCCTCCTTACGAGATCAGGGATCATCCGGCAGGTCTGAGAGGTCCTCTGAGCCCTGACTCCAGGGCTGCCTTCCCAGGAAGCCTTCTCCAGCCCATCCTCAGCTTCTTCCCTAGTCCTGGAGAATCAGGATTCTCCAACGCACTTTACTCCCCCACCAACTCCTATCTCCCTGCCCATGGGCTCCTACAGGCTATCCTGGCTCCTACTGTCCTTGGTTGCACCCTCTGGTTCTGTCTCAGCAGCTTCCTCTCCTACCCAGGAGAAGCGATGGGTCCTGGCTTCCTCCCTGTGTTTGCTTCTGTCCACAGCTGCAGCCTGCATTGGATGACACAGTCCCCAAGGAGGAAGAAAGGGGAGACAAAGCTGAGCCAAGACAGGTCCCCAGGAAGCCCTGTCTGCCAGAGAGCACCTCCTAAGGTTGAGTGACCCCTGGAGTCTTTCTCCTACAAAGTGGCTTGGTGTTCATAGATGGCTCAAACTGAGCTGCCTGGAGCTCACATCTTAGAAAGGACTGGCATTTCCACCAAAGGGGATTTGACCACTGCTGGATGCCCCAAACCATTGGCTGTTAAATGTTATTTCTAAATCTCACCGGGCATAGGTTTTATTGTCAATTACACAGGAAGGCCCCGTGGTGGACCAGGAAGGTCCCGTGGTGGACCAGGAAGGTCAGAGCTCAGACAAAGCTGGGCTGGACCACACTGTGAGATGTAATCTTGGGCAAACTCTTCCTCTCATTGGAAGCTCAGTTTATTCATCAGTGAAATGGGCAGTTGGACCAGATCGTGGCTAAGAACTTTTCAGCCCTGACCTTCCAGAGGACTCCAGAAATGTCGGAGGGCAATGATGGGCCAACCCAGGGGCTTTCCGTCCTTGTTTTGCAGAGTGGTAGGTTCTGGTCCAAGGAAACTGGACCACGTGACTCAAATGCCCAGCAGCTTGGGACAGTCACAGTGGGGGCATGACTACAGCCTAACTAGAGGCAGGGAAATGCCGTCTGGCTCCAGGCAGAGCTGTGGCTACCCTTTGGGGGTCTCTGAAGCTTCCTAGATCGGAGCTTCTCCCCCAGGGAAAAGAGGAGGGGCTATGCCTGGGGTAGACCAAGGAGGGAGGTGGCCTCGTCTGCTCAGTTGACTTTATCTACCCGTTCCTGACTGCATTCGCACCTCAAGTGCTTTGTGAGCTCTGCTTTATCCCTCAAGACCCCACTCTGTGGCTGCTCTCTCTTCCTCTTGCCCCCAGGAATAATGAAGCCCCCCCCCCGTCACTGTCATCACACAGGTCACATCTCTGTGGTAGTCTGGAAGACTTCATGAATGCGCAGTGAGTCTGTCAGCTTCAGGTCCTACTGTTTCTTAGCACATGGCATACAGTAGTTGCTCAGCCAAGGTTTGATGGGTGAATGAATGAGGGGAAGAAGTAGGGTGAGCAGGTGTGGGGGAACGACATTCCAGGGTGAGAGGCAGTGTAAGCAAAGGCCAGTGGAGGGAAACAGTTCCAATGGTCAAGGACCCGGGAGTAATCGCTCTGGGCAATTAGTTAGGGAGTACCCTAATACCCCTTTTTTTTCCTCATCTCACAGGTCTTGGGTTTCCGCCTTCATATCTATTATTCACTGGACTGTGAGTCCCATAAGCCTGTCTGACTGTACCCACAGGGCTTTGCCCGAGACCTAACACATAGCTGCTTAATAAGCACTCTACATAAATTCACTAGATAAGAAGGTAGGTGGTGGAAGACCTGTTCCACAGGGGCCAGAGATCTAGGCCCCATACAGGGTTGTCATACAGAAGGCAAGATTCCAGTTAAACTTGAATTTCAGGTAAACAACAAATAATTTTTAATGACTATGTCCCAACTATGTTCACAGGACATACTTATTATAAAATGTATTCATTTTTATCTGAAATTAAAATTAAGCTAGGGTTTAGGGTGCTTCGGCGTATTTGCTTATTTCTTTGTTTATCATATTTTATTTTTTTAACTTGTTTCTTAATTTGTTTGCTTATTTTTTACTAGCCTGGCAACCCACTGTTCCCTCTTTCCCCTTGGCCATTACTGATTTCTGGGTTTTTATCATCAGGATGACCTCAGAGTCACAGGATGGCTGCTGGAGCTCTGGCCTTCATGTTTGTGATTTAGGAAAGCGGAAGGATCAAAGGAAGAAAAACAAAGGGACACCTGTCTTCTATCTAAGTCAACCTCTCTTTAAGGAATTTCCTCCATTAAATATGGCTGGTTCTTTGATAATAACAAGGAATCACTGTTTATGTTGCAAGGTGTGATGAGCTTTGCCGACACAGAAGAAAACATCCTGCTGGGCTCAGTGGCTCAGCCTGTCATCCCGCGCTTTGGGAGGCCGAGGTGAGTGGATTGCCTGAGCCTGTGGGTTCGAGACCCGCCTGGGGAACTTGGTGAGACCTCATCTCTACAATAAAAAAATCAAAAAATTAGCCGGGCGTGGTAGCGTGCGCCTGTAGTTCCAGCTCCTTGGAAGGCTGAGGCGGAAGGATCGCCGGAGCCCAGCAGGTCGAGGCTGCGGTGGCTGGGAGCGGCCACTGCACTCCAGTCTGAGTGACAGAGTGAGACTCCAACTCAAAAAAAAAAAGAAGAAGAAAGCATCCTTTTTGGTGCTGAAGCCTAAAATATTTAAAGATAAGATATAATGTTGTCTGTAATTTATTTTTAATTATTTCAGGAAAAAAGAAGCAAATATGGCAAAATGTTAACAACTATTAAATCAGGAAAATGGGCACATAGGGGTGCCGATACACTAGTCTCTCAACATTTCATTATGCTTGAAATTTTTCTGATAGAAAGTCTGGTGGTGTTCTTGTTTTTTTATTTTATTTTATTTTATGTTATTTTATTTTTGAGTTGGAGTCTCACTCTGTTCCCCAGGCTGGAGTGCAGAGGCATACTCACAGCCACTGCAGGATTAACCTGCTGGGCTCAGGCAATCCTTCTACTTAGCCTTCCAAGTAACTGGAACTACAGGCCCGGCTAATTTTTCTTGATTTATTGTAGAGATGAGGTCTCACCAAGTTGCCCAGGCTGGTCTCAAACCCATGGGCTCAGACGATCCTCTCACCTCGGCCTCCCAAAGTGCTGGGATTATAGCATGAGCCACTGCGCCCGGCCTGTTCTTGTGTTTTTAAAGAAAAGATTACCCATAATCCTTGACCCACAACATTTGCTTTCTTCTCATTAGCCACTCCTTACAGAAAAGGAGGCTGGAAAATGTCGTCTTTTAGCTGGGTCACTTGGGTCTGTTAGTTGATAAAAAAATGTGGCACATTCATGCAATGGAATGTTATTTGGTCACAGAGAGAAATAAAGCATGGATTCATGCGTCAACAAGGATGAACCTTGGAAACACTATGCTAAGTGAAAGAAACCAGTCACAAAAGACCACATATTGTTTGAGTCCATTGACATAAAATGTCCAGAATGGGCAAATCTGTAGAGACAGAAAGTAGATTTGTGGCTGAAATGAGAAAAGACTGCTAACAGGTATAGGATTTCTTTCTGGAGTAATAAGCATATTCTAAAATTGACTGTGGCGATGGGTGGACATATTTGTAAATACATTAAATTGCATTTAATAGGCGAAGTGTATGGTATGTGAATTATATCCCAATAAAGTGTTTTTTTATAATGGAAAAAAAAAAAGGCACGCAGAAAATGTGACATGCTTGTATCCATGGACATGCTTGTATCCAAGATGTTGATGCTGGCTAGGATTCAACATGTGTGGACACTCAGGAGGCCCTTGGCCACTGGCAAGGGGTGAGGCGATTCCCAACACTGGCTGGAATTCCAGAAGCCGACTGCCAGAATTCCAGAAGCCGAGTCCAGGTGGAACAGTGGGGTAGGGAGGTGGAGAAGACCCCTGCCTGGCTTCTGCCAAGCAGTGAATGGCTCGAATTAATGCACCTCCACTTACATATATCGATCGTTTACCTCCCTCTGTTCTGGGCGCTAGATCTATGAGTGAAAAGAAAGGAAAAAGGAGTTCAGGCTTAAACTCTTATCACTAAAGTGAGTCTCCCTCTACATTAAAAAACTATCCAGGCCCTGTGGCAGGAATGGGCTCTGTTCTTGGGGCATAAATTTGTGTGTGTGGAAAAAAGACTTATTGGTGAATTTAGCAGTATTTTTCGTTGAACTGGCAGTCGCTAACCATCACACCAGTATTTATTTGATTCTTAAAGAGTACAAAACCATGGACCACAAATAAAGAAGATGGAGTAATAGTTTGTGGCTGGGCCACTAGCTTTAAACTTGAAATGAAGTGTCCAGTTTTGAGTTACTGTGTCCAACCACCATTTGTACAGTTTGAAAAGTGGGGGCATTTTTCCAGGCTGTCAGTGTGACTGTAGTTCATTCCCATGAATGATATCGCTGAAGGAGCAGTTGTTCTGCTATGAGCACCTCACTCATGACCAGAATATATTAAATGTATTAATCTGTGCCTCCCGGCGTAATTTAGGAAGGTCCTCTATTTGACACATTCCTGTACATCCTTGTTTTATTGCTTGCTCCCGCAGGTAACAATGTCTCAAAAGTCTCGCTCCCGAATGAAGTTAAAATTACATGTCACCCAATAGCATATGCAGTTTTGTGGCTTATTTTGCTGTCAAAATTACCACCGTGCAACAACTTGAGACGTTAATGGGGACGTAGCATGATTTACCACGCTGGCTCTGGGCTGGGTGGCAGGGAGGACTCCTGCGTCCAAGCGGCCACGTGCTTAGGAAAGCCGTGGCCGCGCCTCCACCCTTCTGCTCTGTCTTTAGTGCCCAAACCGTGTCACTGAACACGGCAGTTTCATCTGGAAATGAAAATAAGAGGGATTTGAGGTTCTCTACCAAATACTTGCTAAGCTGGTCTTAAGTCACGAGGGACAAAATGTATATTTCAAGCAGGTTAGTCCTCTGTCGACAAACAGGATTTATAATCCGCTTTCCAGATAGGCCGGTGACTATGGTCTACTAAGAATGTGCCCAAGACAATGTAGAAATAGCTAACTTTAAGGCAAATGGGAGCAGCCTTGATTTACAATTTCACGCAATATTTTTCTACCCTGACAAAACCAGCATCTTCGGAATGTTTATGGTCTCAAGTACCGTGAGAAGGCCACAGAGCCAGGGTGTGACTTTTAATGAGATGATGGATTCCCGTCTGGGATGAGTATCGGTTGTAGTTTAAAACCACCTGGGAGCTGGACCAGAGGCTGCAGTTCCTGGGTGCTTTTGCCCGTGTGGGCCTCTTCCTCCATGAGAAAAAAGAATTCCATTTTAGGCATGAGCGTGCATTGGTATCAAGACAAATATAATCCCGACTGGATTCATGGTTACATAGTTATTACTAGTATATATTTTATTCCTTCTGATTTTTAAAGAAATGAAAATTAAAACATTTCCATGGGCCAGGGGCTCTGTGCCTGCTGTGTCTGATGCGTCGGTTGGCCCTGACCCAGGCCGCCATGTTTCTAATCTTTCTTGAGGAGTTTTTTTATTTCAAAGTCAGGACAGTCTGGCCATGGCAGCTCACGAAGGGGCTTAGCAGATGGACGCCCGACTTCCACGCTAGGCAAGGAAAGCTCCCCGTGCTTCCCTCCTGGGTGGCCCCTGGACCAGGTGGGATGTGTTCTCCTTCCCTGGTCTTCTCCCCTTCCCACTGATTCGTCTTTACTTTTTTTTTTTTTTTTTTT
>NW_007055749.1:225357-226729 GCF_000164805.1 Carlito syrichta | reverse complement strand
TAATTTTTGATTTATTGTAGAGATGAGGTCTCGCCAAGTTGCCCAGGCGGGTCTCGAACCCGTGGGCTCAGGTGTCTTTACTTTAAATAAACAGGTCAGAGCTGCTGCTATGGATTTGCCAGTGCATTGGTGAGCTGGGGGCAATTCCTGAGTGCAAGAGCAGAATGCACCACCTGTGGGAGTGGCTGGCCATGATGACCGGCCACCACAGCTGACCTCTGACCCCATTGACCGCTGCCCCACTCCCTGCCGAGTTCTGCCATCCAGGCAGCTTCAGAGGGGTTTAAAGGGCAGCCATTGTCCCCCGTCAGCTGGCTGGCCATTAATAATGTTTGCAACTGTGACAGTGACAAACTTGAAGTACAGGGGGAGAGTTTATTAAGGTCAGTCTATAAACAAGAATTAAAATTTTTAAAAAATGAGTTGACACAGATGAACAGACGGATGAGTAAAGTGACTGGGTGAAACAATAAATAAAAGAGAAGGTCCAAGAGCCAGTCTGGAAGAGAAGCCAGCCCACCCTTCCCCTGGCTTTGCTGCAAGTTTAGGTCTCATCAAGCCATGGGAATGGCAGGCTGTGTGAATCTAGGCCCCGGCTAATATTTTGCCACTTAATGCCTGTTCTCTCAGCTGATAAAAAGAATTGCAGTCATTCCTCTACGTCCAGCCCATCACTGAGAGCTGGTAAAATGTAAATATCTCACCTGTCCTCAGCCTGCACGCAGACGGCCTTACCCAAGAGCTTGGCTTCAGGCCTGTGGTCAAGTGACCTGCTGGGCTGCCCAGCTGGCCCCTGTTGCCTCGGGATGGACTCTCTGAACCAAGTGCCTAGGGGTTTGCCAACTGGAAGTGTTTCTTTCTGCAACTTCATCTCCTGGCTCAGAGGGCAGGATTCTTTCCCCGCAGTCTATGAGTCTTTGGAGTTCCGGTACAGATCACCGCACTCCCCTGTGTCAGCCAAGTGACTCTTCCTCCTATGCAGGCCCTTTCAACCATCACAGTGACTTTTAACTGCATATTTCAGCAACTCTTCAAAGTTCTTTTGCATCCATTCGCTCATTTGACCCTTACAAGAAGCCCAGGAGAGACTCGGCCAAGTTTGGCTATCTCTATTTGGAAGACGTACAGGTGCAGAGGTCAGGTTGGTCTGAGGTCACGCAGCAGGTAGAAGCACAGCCAGGTCACCGACCTCAACAGGGAGGGAGAAGAAAGTGGAAGAAGACAGTGGACAGGAAATCCAAGTGCTGCAGGAAGATGGAACTCAGCCAGCCTTCCACCCATCAGGATACCTGTTAGCATGAAAGTTAACTTGTAGCCGGGCTCGGTGGCTCAGCTTGTAATCCCGCGCCTTTGGGAGGCTGAGGTGAGTGGA
>NW_007055749.1:222498-225143 GCF_000164805.1 Carlito syrichta | reverse complement strand
GCCGGGAGCAGCCGCTGCACTCCAGTCTGGGCGACAGGGTGAGACTCCAACTCAAAAAAAGAAAGAAAGAAAGTTAACTCATCTTTGCTTCAGTGATCACCAGGGAGCATCATGGTGTCCCTGCAGGGCTGTCAGGCTTCTGAATCATCGCATTAGTGGAATGTGGCTTTATTCCAAATAAAGAAGTAAACGTCACTGTGTTTCTTCTTTCAGAAATAATAATTCGACGGAAGGATCCACTGTCATTAATTCTCAGTTACGCAGAATCATCAACAAATCAGAAAAGTTCTCCTAAACGTTCTGGCCTCTGTTAGTTCGGGCTGGAGGGCCCCAGGGACACAATACAGGCTGGAGACTGTGCAAAACTCGTGCCCAGAGCCACGAGCAAGAAAGAAGGAAGACTTCAGAGCCTAGAGTCTGAAGGCAAGGATTCTGCCATTCAATTCAGTTTCTCAGATGTCTGGTGATTGTGTCCTCCTCGCTGGGTCCTGAGCCAGGAGCAGTAGGGTGGGGACAGAGTGAAGCAGCCCCAGTCCCTGAGCTTTGGGTAGAAGACAGGCAAGTGTGTGACTAGTTATGAGATCCACTATGAGAACTGTTAGTAGTGTAGACACCTCCCTGCCATAAAGACCGCTACAAGGAGAAAGGAGATCTAGGAAGGCTTCACGGAGGAGGTGTCCCAGTGGCACTGAGCTTGGAGGACAAGTGAGAAAAGGCCCTGTGGGAAGGGAAAGGGCATACCTGGTGCTATGGGCTGAACTGTGTCCCCTCAAAATTCACATATTGAAGCCCTAACCCCCAGCACCTCAGAATGCATTGGGATATACGCACTTTAACGAGGTGATAAAGGTCAAATGAGGTCATTGGTATGAACCCTAACCCAACCTGACCAGGGCCCTATTAAGAAAAGGTTAGATTAAGAAAAAAGAAGGCCAGGCTCGGTGGCTCAGCCTATCATCCCAGCACTTTGGGAGGCCGAGGCAAGTGGATTGCCTGAGCCCGAGGGTTCGAGACCATCCCGGGCAACTCGGCGAGACCTCGTCTCTACAATAAATTAAAAAAAAATTAGCCGGGCATGGTAGCACATGCCTGTAGTTCCAGTTACTTGGGAGGCTGAGGCGGAAGGATCGCTGGAGCTCAGCAGGTCGAGGCTGTGGTGGCCGGGAGCACGCCACTGCCCTCCAGTCTGGGTGACAGAGTGAGACTCCAACTCAAAAAAAAAAAGAAGAGGGGATTAAGACACAGATATATACATAGGAAAGACCATGTGAAGATACAGAGATTATGGCCATGTGTAAGCCAGGGAGAGAGACCTGAGAAGGAGCCAGCCTGCTGATGTCTTGATTGTAAACTCCCAATCTCCAGAACTGTGAGAAAATAAATTGTAGTTGTTTAGGCCGCCTGGTTGGTGGCTGTTTGTTATAGCAGCCTGAGCAGACTAACACACCAGGGAGGCAAAGAGCCCTAGCACCGTTCTGGAAGTGTGCCTGTGCCTGAGTGTTTAGAGCACAGTGGTGCTTTGAGGAATCAGAGTGGCCAGAGAGGACGGGGCTTGCCTACTGGAGGCATTGGGCCCCAGAGTTCTCGCCTTGCTATGGATGGTCACCCTCACAGGAACCCCATGGCAGCCCTTCCTGGCCATGCTGTGCTCTTGGCTCCCAGGGGAAGCCAGGCACTCACACTCTTCGCTTGGCTTCAACACAAACTGAAAAGCAGGACTCAGCTCAGAATGTCAGCCTCCTTTCCTGGAGAACTATTTGCATCCCACATGTTTGCTGAGGGTGGAGCCAGCAGCTACCCATGTGAGTCTGGGGTCACCTACTCCTCTCCAATACCCCTGGTTTGCCAGCCTTCCATCCCTAGGAGCCTTCAGGGTGTCCCCCAGTAGATGGCTGCTAGTGCAGGGGGGAGGGATCGATCAACTCGATCAATCAGTCACAAGATGTTTTAGAAGCTCTCAGACACTGTAACCTTTGTGGTGTGGGAAAATGTGGTAGACTGAACAACAGTCCCTGAAAATATCAGGCCCTAATCTATAAAATACTCTTTTTTAAAAATTATTTTTATTTTTTATAGATAGGGTCTTGCTCTGTCACTGCCAGGGTGGGGACATAGCTCACTGCAGCCTCGAACTCCTGGACTCAAGTGATCCTCCCGCCTCAGCCTCCCTAGTATCTGGGAGTACAGACGCATGCTATCATGACTGGCTAATTAAAAAAAAAATTTGTAGAGGTTGGGTCTCACTATATTACCCGGGCTAGTCTTGAACTCCTGGCTTCAAATGATCCTCCTGCCTCAGCTTACCAAAGCACTGGGTTTACAGGCGTGAGCCTTATATGGAAAAATAATCTTTGCAGACATGACCTTGAGATGGAAGAATTATCCTGAGTTATCTCCGTGGGCCTTGAATGCAATCACATGTACCAGTACAAAAGGAAGGCAGAGGGAGATTTTATATACCCAGAGGAGAAGGCAATGTGAAGACAGAGTAAGAAATTTCAGCCGGGCTCGGTGGCTCAGCCTGTAATGCTGCGCTTTGGGAGGCTGAGGTGAGTGGATTGCCTGATCCCGTGGGTTTGAGACTTACCTGGGCAACTTGGAGAGACCTCATCTCTACAATAAATAAAAAAAAATTAGCCGGGTGT
>NW_007055749.1:215555-222478 GCF_000164805.1 Carlito syrichta | reverse complement strand
AGAGTGAGACTCCAACTCAAAAAAAAGAAAGAAAATGCTAGTCTTGAAGCTGGACGTGATGCAGCCACAAGCCAAGGAAAACCAGGAGCTACCAGAAACTGAGAGGCAAAGAACTCTCCCCTCCCTCTGAGGGAACAAGGCTTTGCCTATACCTTGATTTTAGCCCACTGATGTTGGCCTCCATACCGGTAAGAGAATAAATTATGTAACCCACTAAAGCCACTACATTCCTGGTAATCTGTCACAGCAGACATAGGAAACTCACACAGAGAGATAGGCCAGGGATCTAGGTCAGGCTCTGACATCTGATAGCACTAGAAATTTTTTTTTTTTGAGTTGGAGTCTCACTCCATCACCCGGGCTGGAGTACAGTGGCATGCTCATGGCCATCCCAGCATCAACCTGCTGGCTTTGGTGATCCTTCCGTCTCAGCCTTCCAAGTAGCCAGAACTACACACCTGGCTAATTTGTGATTTATTGTAGAGACGAGGTCTCGCCAAGTTGCCCGGGCAAGTCTCGAACCCTCAGGCTCAGGCAATCCACTCTCCTTGACCTCCCAAAGTGCTGGGATTACAGAGCTCTAGGATTTTTAGGCTCTCTCCTTGAGGCTGTTTCCTCTCTCGAGCAGTGGGAATGACAGCCAATCCCAGCATCCTAGCACACGTATTTGCATTCAGGTCCAAGGGCACCCAAGCACTCTAGCCAGGCCTGGGAGCCGCAGCAGCTCCCTACAGGCAGCAGAATGTCATGACTTTAAATCAGCCTTGTTATCTTAGAGTCTGAGCAGTGTTCACCTATGCCTCTTTGTTGCACCCAATCCGATGATAAACGCAGGGGGCCCAGGACACTCAGACCTGAAAAGGCTCTGACAACTGACATATGTATCCAAGGCAGGGGGAAAGAAAGGAAATGGCATTTTTTTCCTCCAAAAGGCTGGGGCCTTCTTGAATGACCTGTATCCAGGGAGCCAGAGCCCCAGGGTATGCCTGGGAATGATCCCAGATGCCATCGCCTCAGCGTCACCCACAGCTATGGGCAGCACTCATGTGTCGGCCCAAGTGCTGAGCCGGGGAGGAATCCACCTCTCCTGCCCAAGGCATCCTGAATAAGAGACCAGGGTCATCAAGCAGGAAAGGGGGCTGAGCGCAGTGGTTCCATCCTGTAATCCCAGCAATTTGGGAGGCCAAGGCAAGAGGATTATCTGAGTTCAGGGGTTCAAGACCAGCCTGGATAACTTGGTGAGACTTCGTCTCTGCAATAAATCAAAAAAAATTAGCCCGGCATGGTGGCGCACTCCTGTAGTTCCAGTGACTTGAGAGGCTGAGGCAGAAGGATCACCGGAGCCCAGCAGGTGGAGGCTGCGGTGGCCGGGAGTGGCCACTGCGCTCCCGTCTGGGCGACAGAGTGAGACTCCGACTCGAAAAAAAAGAAGCAAAGGGGAATTGGCAGAGCCAAGGGGAATGTGCATTTGGGCGGATTTGCCAGGAGGGGTCTCCCAGTCAGCACCACTCAGGAGAGCAGTCTGCTCAGGAGTATGGGAGAGGTTCCCACCAGAAAGCAGGCTGGTGTTGCAACCAGGTGCAGGGGACTCTCCCTACAGACACATCTGAGGTGCCTTTTAGGGCTCTCTCCTGGCTCACTGTCACTGCCCCTGGGTCCCACGGACTACCAAGTCACCCTCCACCTCATCATCCTTACTCACCATCTTCACTGTACCCATCACCATCCAAAATTGTGTATTTTGTCCTTATTTATTGTTCACCTCTTCCCCTGGGAATGTCAGTGCCTGGATAGAGCAGACTGTATCCTCAGTGCCTACTCAGGATAGAGTGAATGAATGGGTGAATGAATGAATGAATGGATGAGTAAATGAGGGACTGAATGAGAGGGGCACTCAAGACCCAGAACGCTTTTCCGCACGTGGCGAACAGGAGTTCTCAGAATCAGTATGAAACCTCAGCAGGAAGTAAAGCCCCTCCCTGAGGAAGCAAGACCTGACAGACTTTCCCTTTCCCCCCCCCCCCGCTTTTCCCCCCCGATTTGGGGTTCACTGGGCTGGTTTCCCGGACTCTCTGGAGAACATTCCAGAACCTTCAGGGAAGCTTAGCAGGAGCGGAAGAGTGAGGAAGGCTCCCGCCCTCCTCTCTCTGATTCTGGGCCTGAAGTCCAGGGCCGGGGAGACCCATCATGGCCATCGTGTCACAAGGCAAGCTATGGTGACAACTGTGCCTGGGGCCAGACAGGGCCACAGGGGCAGAGGAGAGAGAGGTGGGACTGGAAGTCTTACATGGACTTCATTCATTTCTCACGGTGTTCAGATCAAAGCCCAAAGGCGAGACCTTGGGCTTCTTTCAAAGAATGAGAGCTTTATTTATTTATTTATTTATTTATTTATTTATTTATTTATTTATTTTTTTGAGTTGGAGTCTCACTCTGTCGCCCAGACTGGAGTGCAGTGGCCACTCCCGGCCACCGCAGCCTCGACCTGCTGGGCTCCGGCGATCCCTCGGCCTCAGCCTTCCGAGTAGCTGGAACTACAGGCGCACGCTACCACGCCCGGCTCATTTTTTGATTTATTGCAGAGATGAGGTCTCGCCAAGTTTGCCCAGGCGAGCCTCGAACCCGTGGGCTCAGGCAATCCACTCACCTCGGCCTCCCAAAGTGGGGGATTCCAGGCTGAGCCACCGAGCCCGGCTGAGAGCTATATTGAACCAGTAACCATTGATGTCCTGCAGACTCCACCTGCAGCTCCCCACAGCCACCCCTTCCCTCATGGGACCAGGACTCCCAAGGTCCCGCCCACCCCACGGGGACTAAGGTACCCTTTTCGTTTATTCTCTGCATCTCATTCCCTCGGTGACATTTTAGTTAGTTCTAACGGGAAGGAAATCCGCTAATCACCTCCTGGAAATCTTTAATTGCTACAAAAAATTTTCTTTTGCTGCTTAGAGTTTCATTATTTTTAAAACAATCCAATTTAACGGGCATTACATCCTTAATAGGCCCTAATTATAGGGGATGTTTTGGTAAAGAAGCAATGGGCTGCTTCATTCAAGAAGTTCCACCTTCCACGGGAAGGGACTGCCGTGAGGATTTTCGGAGATTCGTACATCATTACACACTGTAATTACACATAGTTTTACTAGGGGCTGTGAAAATGCTTCGCTGCAAATAATTAAATTCAACACAACCAGAACTGCACCTAGAAGATTCAAACCGTGCGTAAAAGCAACAAAATCGGCCACTTTAGACGAATCTTCAGAGCTACCTTGATTAAGCCCCAATCAATCCCTTCTCTTTGCCATTCCGCCAAGAAGGAGTAGGATAATGCATCCATTGTGACTCCACCCAGGTTGGCTAGAGTTGGAAACCCACATTTGAGTCCTGGTTCTGCTTTTTAACCAACGGAGTTACCTTGGGTGGTTTCTTCTCCCTCTGAACTTGGGTTTCCTTATCTGTAAAATAGAATAATAACAGCAAGACAAGCTGTGAGGATCCAATGGAATGATGGATGTAAACATGCTTTACAAACTATAAAGGGTCAGTACGACTCAGAGACCTAACTTCTCCTGGAGAATGGAATCAGAGAAATGGAGGTCTGATTACCCCAAACTGTTGCCTGCCAATCCAGCCAGCACTCTCCAATACAGGCATTCTGCTCTGTCTTTTCCCTAAACAAACCGAACACTCCTCCTGCCATTTCAGGACCCCAAGGTCAAATGTCCTGGCATCTCTAGTTTTACTCTCCTCACCAGGAACTGGAGACCTGTGAAACAGATAGTTCAGAAAGTCCAATGCATGGGTCAAGGGGTCATAAGCAGCAGAATCAAGCCTCTAATTTGGCTTAAAAATAAAATCCAGCCACATGAGACTGATTCACCGCAATCAACCACAAATGTTTTAGGGAAAACTTTTATTAAATAATCACCTAAGTCTTCAATACACATTTCTTGAATGAACGGATTGACCAGAGCCATTAAAAAAACCACACATGCAATTTGTAAGTATAAATAGAAATTTTGTTGGAACAGCTTAAACTGTCGATTCTATGAATGACTCCCCCTTTCTTAAACCTGAGCAGGAATGCAGGATCTTGGCACCCAGGCTGCAAGCAATCCGAATACCCAAGTGGGGACTCTGGTCAGAAGGTTTGCTCTCAACATGCCATGGAATTTTCAGCCTGTGTGGATTTATCTGTGACCTCAGAAACCAGGGAGTCATTTCAGGTTTAAATTTCATGTGCTTATTGCAGGGTCATTATCCTTAAAGAAGGTAGGGGCCAGCCGGGCTCTGTGGCTCAGCCTGTAATCCTGCGCCTTGGGAGGCTGAGTTGAGTGGATTGCCTGAGCCCGCGGGTTCGAGACCCGCCTGGGCAACTTGGCAAGACCTCACCTCTACAATAAATCAAAAAATTAGCCGGGTGTGGTGGCGCGCGCCTGTAGTTCCAGCTACTTGGAAGGCTCAGGTGGGAGGATTGCCGGAGCTCAGCAGGTCGAGGCTGCGGTGCCCGGGAGTGGCCACTGCACTCCAGTCTGGGCAACAGAGTGAGACTCCAACTCAAAAAAAAAAAAAGAAGGTAGGGGTCGCAGAATAGGCCATGGCCATCTTCTGGAGTGGTGGACACCTGGCCATCACTAGTGGATTCTACACATGCTCCATTATCTTCTCCTTGTTGTTTATTCTTTGGTGTGAATAATGATAACTCTTATTTGGAGAATGACATGTCTTACCAGAGACCCTGTCAGGTGCCACTAGGTGGGTCTGGGGGACCTCTACAATGAGGGAACACGGACCACAGTCCTTATGGGACACTTTGGAGAGTCTGTCAGTTTACAGAAATGCTGCTTTTGAAATATGACCAGACACCACTTAAAGAACCTAGAAACTGAAGCGAGACTTTTTTTTCTCCAAGCAGAAAGGCAGATGGGACAGGGTAAGCTCTGGGGTGGGGATTCTGCTGAGGGGTTTCCCACCCTGGCTGCTGCACTTGTTAAGTGGGCGCCATGGCTAAACCTCATTGTTCCAGAAGGAGCAACCTTCCCCAGAGGTGGATTTGGTTCCCATCTCCCTCAAGACAAAAGACACTGTGGCAACTGGACATGACTGTTGCGATTAATCATTCCTGACATCTAAAGGGTTTTGCTCTGGAGGCTGTCTGGCACAATGGCAAAGCAAACTGGCCCAAGGGACTGCACTGTCACCTTCTAGCTGGGGCAGATCGGTAACATCACTGTCATCTCTAATATGGGAATGGCAATAATGATAATTATGGTAGTAATCATGTCATAGGGCCATCGTAAAAATTAAATGGAATCCTGCATTCTTGCTCAGGTTTAAGAAAGGGGGAGTCATTCATAGAATCCACAGTTTAAGATGTTTCAACAAAATGACCCAGCAAATACTATGTGCTCAATATATTTTGTCATAACCTTCACTTGTGTTCATCACATTTTGTCCGCATGGTGACTTTGTTCGTTTGTTCTTATTATGATTATTTTACTGATTAGGAAGCCCATGCTCAGAGGTCCCATGACTTACTTGAGGTCACTGCACCCCAAAAAGTGGAGCTAGAAAAGATCCCACCATCCTCACATCAAGCTTCCAGCACCAGCAGAAGCATTTGGACTTCTGAGGCTCACAACACTTCATTGTCCTCACCAAACCACTCCCTGAGTCCGGCAGACCCGTTGGCATGGCCATTTAGGCCAGCGCCATCCATGTGATGGACACTAGTCACATGTGACCACTAACGATTACAATTCAATCAAGTTAAAAAGTCCCTCCCTCAGTTGCAACTGCCGGTGTGGCCAGCAGCTACCATATTGGATGGTGTACCGCTTCCATCACCTCCACAAGTTCTATTGGCCAATGCTGGTTCCTCCTCTCAGCTCTCCCTTTTCCTCCATGTGCAAACACTTTCTCGGGGTCAAAAGCAAAGCCTGCTTCATCAGCACCAGTCAACTGGGAGATAGGAGTGTTTCTCAGCTGCATCCAGTCTGACAGCAAAGACAGAAATGTGACAATTTTGACCAGAGGGAACAAAATCCTACCAGGGCAAAAGGGAAAATTCACTCATCAAGTATTGTTTAAATTATTTGAAAATATACTGCATCTGCTTAATGTTTAAAGCGAAAGAAAGTGGCAAAGTAACCGAGCATGAGATAGCTTTCAATAAATAATCACGGAATAAATAGGAATATTCGCATGGGAGCCCTGGAAATGCACGAGTAGTTTGGTACCAATAAAATGCAAAGGATAAAAATAAAATACAGTACAGCGGCAGAAGTATTTATATAAATCATGAAAATGTAAGGAAAGAAAAAGAGCCAGCTGCCCCAGCTCACATTTGGAACAAGGTAATATGAGAAATATAAGTCTGCCACCAAAGACTGTATTAGAAGCTAGGAAATAACGAACAAGATTGCATTGTAGTTTTTCCAAGGGTGAAATTTACAAACGATTTACTGTAAATGTTTACCCAGTGTACAATAGAGAAATGTGATCAGAGATAATTTATCTTAAAATTTTCACCACATTCTTAGATATTCCACTTGAGAAAGGGACATGGGGTTTTTAAACACACTACTGTGTATTTACTTCCCCCAGAGCATTCCACCCCCTTTTCTTTCTTTTTGGCTCAACTTAAGCTACTGGACAAAGTCGTTCCTCTGATCCTCTGCTAAGAAAGTCAAGAAGTATGGCCCGCAGTGAGGTGTTAATTGATGACCAATCAGATCAATGCCCATTCCATTAATCAAGAGTTTCGGAGCAAAATCCACATCTGAGGAAAGAACATTTTCCTCTCACTCCCTACACAGAAAGAGAAGTTTAGCTGACAGATTCCTCCCTTGGGTCCGCTTCCACCTACTAGGGTCCAAACCTCCATTTGTTGGACAAATTATTCCCCAGCCCGGCTCACATTA